>NC_056733.1:1997721663-1997781663 GCF_019279795.1 Protopterus annectens | reverse complement strand
CATTCAGCCATTATTGACAAACTCACCCAGCTGTCAGCCACTTATTAGGTAGGTTGCAAATTGGCTCAATAACTGTACACATGCTGTCAAAGTAGGTGACTCCACTTCAACCAGCAGAGCGGTCACCAGTGGAGTTCCATGAGGGTCCATACTGGGCCCCTTTTTTTGGTGTTTTACTTCTCGGAAGTTCAGGCCAAAACAAAGGGCCTGTTGCTGACGACTGCAAACTTGGTGTGATAGTTGACTCCCCAAATGATGTCAGCGTACTACCAAGAGGAGCTTACACAGAACATTGATTGGTGCCAAAGCCATGGACTCAAACTAAATACAAAAAAAATTGCATCATCATCCCCTTTGTTAAAAGCAGTGTCTCTCCTAAATACAAATAAACAACAATACCTTAAGTACGAACGCTATAGGGAGAGATTTGGGCACCCAAGTAGACTGTGACCTAAACTTTGACCACCATGTGTCCACTGTAGTAAGAAAGGCATTCTGCATCACTCATTTGACTAGCAAAGGCGCATAGCCTCAAGAACAAAAGAGGTTATAACCCCTTTATACTCGTGCCTTATCAGGGCCATAATTGAGTATAACACCCCTTTTGGTATGTCAGGCACCTGCAGCAACTGGAGAGACCCCAGAGATTTTTAACTAAGAAGATCCAGGGTCTTAAGCACATGCTTTACACGGACGGACTAAAGTCTGTCACTGTACTCGGTAATATGTAAGCTGCTAGGGGAGACTTGTGCCTGGCTTACAGAGCAATCTCTGACACCCACCTGATGAAGTTGCTACACATCCTGAACACATTCTGTTTATGAGCCTGTCATTGGGTAAAAGATACCGCAGTATTCGATGCAGGACAACTAGATTCAAAGACTGTTTTTATCCAAAGGTGATCAGACTTCTTAATTCCCACATTAGGTCTGATCACTGACAGGTCAGGAAGTTGGGACTTCCCATTCACTGTGCAATATTATTTTATCTATTTATTAAGCTCAGCCAACCATTATAATTTATACTACTAACCCAGGTGCAGTATTTTTCCTTCAGCTGCTACTATGTGCTTGTTCACCCATAATGTACATGTTTCATGTGCAATACATATAGCAGCAAAGTTCAGGTAATAGTGTGTTTTTAGGAATGTATATTGCTAAGTGTAGAGTTGATTTATAAGAAGGTGGTAGTAGTAGTAGTATATGTTTTAATTGTCTTTCTATGTTTGTGATTTCTTTTTTGTCTGTCTCTTGATGAGCTGATTGCATGGAAGCTCATTTAATCTACACTTGTGTAGATCTAAATGATGATAAAGTTACTTTTGATTCTTTGACTTTTAATCCGTAAGTCGTTTGGGACTAGAATTACCCACTCCAGTGGCCAAAGTCTTGCGATTTAAATAGGACATGCTGGAAAGAGAAATTCAGCTCACAGAGGTTGCCACTTCTCTGGAATAGGCTACCAATTCATGTTAAGCAGAACACCTATATGACTGTTCAAAAAGAGCCTGGATGAATGGATGAGAAACAGCAAATTATGTATAACTATATAAGTTAATATATTAATATATAATTTAATATGATGTAAATTAAAATTTTAAATATACAAATTATGTATGTGTGTGTGTATGTATATATATATATATATATATATATATATATATATATATGTGTGTGTGTGTGTATATAGATATATATATATATATATATATATATATATATATATATCTGTCCTTCACTGCTGCAGCAACCCTTGCGTGTGGAGATTCCCTGCCATGGAAGTCTGACATCCAGCCAGTATACCAAACCCTATTGTTGCTTTAAGGAATGCCAGACATCACCCATACTCTCCTTGTGTAGCATAGGGCATAAATGTCACGTTCAGGTGTGCCATCCTCTGAAATTCTTTGCCGCCAGTCCAAAGGCTTCTTCCGATCATCGGTCTGTTTGCCTGTGTCCATTTTTTTGCCAGTTTGAACATGTATTTGTTCTACAGTGAGCGGCTGTGTCTTGTTCTGAAGTTGAAGCCATTGCAGATAAGTACTCCCTTGGAGGTTTGTTTTTTCTTTGCTTTTTGTTCCTGGATGACATTAACCCCTAATAGCAAGAGTAAATGCCAGTGTGAGACATATTCCACATAAAGACCATCACGATAAGTGTCTTTTCTACCTAGGAGCTTCTCATGACCATAACATCCTGTTCGATTTTTTAGGCATTCATACTGAAAACCCTTTGTAGTAGGCTTTCTTCCCTTTCTTTGTATCTTGAGAACCAGTGTCTTAAGCTTCTCGGTAAAGATACAATGGAAGGAACTTTCTGTCAAGGGTCAGCCATTAGGGAAGTAGAGGGTGAAAAAAATCGAGACTGGAATCTTCCATGTCCAGCCTCCGCTTGTGTATTTCTCCTGAAGTCTGTGAGAACCCGGTTGCTTGTCTGGCTTTGTTGTCTGATTCCTCATCCGCGAACAGGTTGGAGGCCAGCGAGGATCCATCTTGCAATGTCTGACGAAGCTTTGCAAGCATCCATTTTGGATGTTCAGGGGCAACCACCGTTGATTATTTCCGAGGGGCACAGGGGTGTTCCACAAATTTTAGTTAGGGAGGAACTTCCTACTATGGTTATTGAATGCCGTCCGGGGTCAGAGCCTTCTAAGTTTTGTAGGGCAGACATTCCTTTAAAAAAGAAACAAAAACTAAACATGTTTCTCCAGCTCCTAGGGATCCACAGAGTGAGTGGCAGGCCTTTACTCAGGACTTGTTTAATGCTTTAATGGTAGTAAAACCTCCTCAGCGGGTTTCTGTTCCTGCTCCCCCTTGGTACTCTACTCCCATTAAAAGGCCTAAGGAACAGGATTCTGAGGAGGAGTAGTCTGATTCTGATGAAGAATCGCAGGTTTATTCTACCCGGATTCCTTCTGCTTTGGATTATGGGTCAGAGGAGAAGGAATCTAATAGTCCTGATACTCCTTTTGAAGAAATTTCCTTTGGGGACACAATGTCTAGGATGGTGGAATTTTTTAAATGGGATTGTGCTCTGGTTTCTGACATCCATGAAGCGGTATTATGAGTTGCTGCAGTTGGAATCGCCAAGACCACCTCCTGTTCCTCTTATATTTTATAGGGTGCCTGAAAATTGTAATTTTTTGTTCAAATGTACTGCTGCTGACCCCACTGTGGTATCTGTAGCCGCTGACAAAGCCCCCTCAGTTGCTTCCTTCACCCAAGTTATTGCCTTTTGATAAAGATAGCAGAACCATGGGAAGGCTAGGTAAGGTTTATACCTCTGCTACTCTGGCCTTTACGGCTATTATCAGACCCATATGTCCAGGTATATGTTGACTGTCCTTTCTCAGGCTTGTCGGTTTATTTCTGTTTTCCTTGACTCTGAGGGCAATAATTCTGCTCTTTCTTTGTTAGGAATTTTCTTTCAGGTAGTCATTCTGTCAAGTGTAGTTATGATGCAGCAGATGCCTAGTGTAGAGCTGCTGCTTTTGGTTCAGTGATGAGGAAGGTATTCTTGGCTCAGGCTTCAGCCTTTACCTGATAATGTTAAGGCTGATTTGATGGATGTTCCTCTGGACAATAATAATAAATGTTATGTTGTCCCTATCTCACCTTCCTTCCTTGTTGGTTGGGTTCGGAGCTGATCCTCTGCTCCGACTTGGTCCTATTCTAAAGCTCGAGAGCTTCCACTGGCTCGAGACTAGACCATATCCCATCATGCTTAGCACTAGTTACCCATATCTCATTTGCAGCTTGAACCTTTGAGATTGCTGGAGACTGGCTTACGCCAAGTTTTTGATTTTTCTTGATGTCCTTCAAGGATGCATCTGCAGTCCTTACAAATGGGTTGTCCTGTCGTCAGGCAGCCCTTCGGTCGGCCGGATTCCAAAGTCTGGGTCTGGCCTCGGCTGGTGTCGCACTTCACCCGACGTCATCACTGCAGGTCTTCGGGTATAAAGGCATCAGCCGACGCCATTTTCCTCAGTCTTTCTTGCAAGCAGAAGCTGTTCGCAAGTGCCGGTCGGTCAGATCCAGAGATTACTACTACCGAATAGTACTTCGAAGACTTCTAAAAAGCTAAGTACCCCATTGGGGACTCTTTCTTGCCTCAGCCGATGTCAGAAAAAGTGAATAACTGTTTAACTTGTGGGAAACAAATACCTCATAAAGATTTCCACTCTTACTGCTTACCTTGTTTAGGCCCAGACCACGACGTAGCAGCTTGTTTAGCCTGTGCTTCCTTCAACCGACGAACGCTTAGGCGTCGGTCGGAGTTTGCTGAACAGTTTTTCGGCTCAGATTTTGCGTACATTATGCCGTCGGATCCTCCGACTACTCAAATTGTTAAGAAGCGCAAAGAAAAGGACCGACACTCGCGGTCCGCGGTTTCGGCGAAACCACGGTTAAGCAAACGCGAGTGTCTCGGTTTCGGCGAAACCGAGCAGGCAGTCAATCTTCATCCGAAAACATGACTACTACCGAGGCCCCTTCTACCCTAGCTGAATCGGCCTCTGAAGTTTTGCCTACTACTGTGGTTTCTCAAGAATTATCGGACACCATCCCTTTGGATGTCTCTACCCCAGCACGTGGTGCTGCTAGGCCTCCTGCAGCCATGTCTATCAAGGCCTTTGCCAGGGCTAAAGCAGCCAAAACTGCTAAGTCTGTGCCTGTTAAGCCCTCCTCTCACAGGCCCAGTTCCAGTTCCCAAATGCTTACTCTGGCAGAGGATCTCATCTCTTTAATTAGGGGATCCCAATCTCACCCAGACAGGGCCTCTCAACCTCCAGAAAAGAGACCACCTAGAGCAGAGCCCCCTGAGCCAGTGTCCTCAGATGACTCTTCTGATGATACAGACAATACAGACCATCCAGAGGCTCCTTTTTCTACTTATGAAGATTCCGATGCTGAAGAATCTATTCCTTCTGCCTCTCCACCAGAGGAATTTTCCTTTGGGGAAACCTTACATGCCATGAGAGAGCAATTCCAATGGCAGGGACAAGATTTCTCAGATTCAAGAAAAAGGCTTAGGACCTTTTTACACTTACTGCAACATAGGCCTTTAGATATACCTCCAGTTCTTCCTGTTGTGGATGATGCATTTAATGATGCTTGCACTGCTCCTGATACTTTACCTCCAGCCCCTGCTAAGCCCGATAGGTTTTACAGGGTCCCGGACACTCATCACCACTTATACAAGGCTCCTTTTGCAGATCCTGAGACTATCTCCCAGGGGCCTAAGGCAGTAGCTTCGACCTCAGTGAAAAACCCTCTCCCTTCTGAAAGGGAATCCAGGTCCTTAGAGAGATGGGGTAAAAAAGTATACACCTCTGCTACTCTTTCAGCTAGAGCTTTGAACTGTCAGTTTCATATGATCCAATACCAAGAGTTTATGCTTGATCAGTTAACTAAGAAACTGTCCTCTGATGATTCCTTAGATAAGAAATATGTTCTAGAAATGGTGAATAACATTCAGCAGGTTAGTAACCATTCTTTAAAATGTGGCTATGATGCACTGGAGGCTTCATTTAGATCAGCCATGACTGGCACAGTTATAAGAAGGCATGCATGGTTGAAAGAACAGGTCTTGCCGGATCATGTTAAAGCAAAGCTTTTAGATGCTCCTATGGATAAGGTCAGTCTATTTGGTTCTCCTGCCCAACAGGTAATGAAGAAAATGGAAGAGAAGGCAAAATCTGTACAAACAGTTAAAGATTTCTTACAGGTTCAGCCCCCAAGGTTTAGCAGGAACTGGCCTTCCAAAATTGGTCCTTTCAGACTCCTCTAAAACTCAGAGAGGCAGGAATAGGCGTTCAAGAGGCAGAAATCAATCCAGAGGAGGTGCCTACAGGGGACGCCAGTGGCATGGCAATAACCAACGAGGCTCAGATACAACCACTACCACTGCAACAGGACAATCACAGTGACTTGGCTCTGACACCGCCTACCAGGGAACAAATAGCAGCACCCTTAGGCGGAAAGTTAGCCTTATTTTCAAAAAACTGGCACTATATCACAAGAGACACGTGGATTTTGCAAACTATAGACCAAGGCTACAGGTTTCATTTCCACACTTTACCAGTAAAAAGAGGAATGCCAAACCTACCACCAAATCAAAAGACAGAAGCTCTAAAACAAATAGCTCAATTAACAAAGATGAGAGCTGTGGAAAGGGTGCCACCTACAGAACAGGGCAAGGGATTTTACTCCAGACTCTTCCTAGTACCAAGAAAAGAGAAAAGTTGGAGACCTATTCTCGACCTGTCCGCTTTAAACACATTCATCATTGTTCCAAAATTCAAAATGCTGACCCTACAGCAACTTCTTCCCATGCTGGGCAAGGAGTATTGGCTGGTAACTCTAGATCTCAAGGAGGCATACCTGCACGTCCCCATACGACCAAATTGCAGAAGATACCTTAGATTTCTTGCAGGATCAGAGCATTATCAATTCTCAGCATTGCCCTTTGGCTTATCTACTGCCCAGAGTGTTCACGAAATGCCTGGCATCAGTAATCGCTCACTGCAGGCTTCAGGGAATCCAAATTTATCCATACCTGGACGACTGCCTGATACAAGCGGACAACAAAAACAAGCTGACACAAGACTTACAAAGAGTCATTTGCTTACTACAAGCCCTGGGATACACAGTCAGTTTAAAAAAGTCAAGACTGATACCATCCCAAACAAGAACATTCTTGGGTGCAGAATTGGACACAGTAAAACAGATGGCATTCCTAACTGCAGAAAAACAAGAACAACTTCCTCTTTACTTCTTGACATTAACAAAGCAGAACAAACTAACAGCAAGGAAAGTACTGCAGGCCTTGGGCTTCATGGCATCCTGCATAATCCTGGTCCCCCATGCCAGACTGCATATGAGAAAGCTACAGTGGTACCTAAAGAATTTATGGTCTCAACACAGGCACAGCTTAGAAACTGAAATACCACTAATCCCATGCCTGAAACAAGAGTTCCTATGGTGGGCTCAGGCATGCCAGTCAAACACAGGTTTGTCCTTCCACAGCATTCAACCAAGCCAAACCATCACAACGGACGCCTCAGACCTCGGTTGGGGGGCCCACATGCTGGACAAGTGCATTCAAGGCTTATGGACTCCAGATCAGCTGCACCTGCACATAAATCAAAAAGAAATGCTGGCAGTAAAACTAGCAATCCAGAATTTCAGACCATTCCTCAAAGAAGGCCAATTGATAAGGACAGACAACACCACAGTCATGTAGTACATCAACAAACAGGGAGGCACTCATTCATACCCCCTATGCCGAATGGCTCTGGACCTATGGAATATGGCTCTGAGTTACAACATTCAGTTACAGGCAATATTTGTCCCGGGAAAAGAAAACATCCTAGCAGACATGTTAAGCAGAACTACCTTGGATGCTCACGAATGGATGCTACACCCGGACATCTTCAAGGCCATCACAAAGAAATGGGGAATGCCACAAATAGACCTATTAGCATCCCCACTCAATCACCAGCTCAAGAAATTCTGCACAAGGACATACCACCCACTTGCTTGGAAGGTGGACTCTCTATCCTTCAGTTGGAAAGGCCTGACAGCATATGCATTTCCACCTCTTCCTTTGATGCACAAGGTACTACTGAAAATCAAAGAGGAACGTCCAAGGATAATTCTGATAGCTCCAAATTGGCCAAGACAACATTGGTATCCATTACTGAGGAGCATGTCTCGGGGGGAAACGTGGACACTACCCCTGATTCCTTTGATGTTGACTCAGAGCGACTACAGCATCCTGCATCCAAACCTGAAAACTCTGCAACTGACTGCCTGGAACATTACATAAGAGCAACTAACCCAGATTTATCCCAAAGGGTTAAAGACATTATCCTTGAGGCCCACAGACCTTCAACAAGAAGGAACTATGCAGGGAAAATGGAAAAGGTTTGTCATTTGGAGTACTGAAAGAGGGAAAGATGTGTCAAAGGTAGATATTGCCAACATCCTGGAGTATTTGGCAGAGCTTCTCCATACAGGCCTGTCCTATTCCTCCATCAAGATACATGCATCAGCTGTTTCTGCAGAATACAGCTTCGATCCCCCTGTCTTCTCACATCCTCTACTCAGGCAGTTTCTGAGAGGAATTAAGAATGTAAAACCTCCTAGGAAACCACCATTACCAGCATGGGACTTGAACTTTGTGCTAGAAAAATTGACACTCCCTCCATTCGAACCAGCAGCAACAGCAGATCTTCAACACCTATCCTGGAAAACTGCTTTCCTGCTGGCAATTACTTCAGCAAGAAGGGTTTCGGAACTACAGGCTTTAATGGCAGTACAACCCTTCCTAATCTTCCATCAAGATAGAGTGTCCATGAGAACTAATCCTACATTTATGCCTAAGGTGGTATCCAGAGTGTCTCTAAACCAGGCAATCCACCTACCTACCTTCTTTCCCAACCCACAGAACAGGGGGGAAAGACTGCTGCATACCTTGGATGTACATAGACAGCTGCGCTACTACCTGGACAGAACCAAGGGCAATAGAAAAACTGACCAGCTCCTAGTAGCATATGCAACAGGAAGGGAAGGAAAAGCAATTTCCAAACAGACAATCTCCAAGTGGATAGGAAATTGCATACAATTCTGTTACTCCTACCATGGAAAGCAAATTCCACAGAACATAAGGCCTCATTCTACAAGGGCTACAGCCACTACCACAGCTTTCTTACGAGGAGTGGCTACCAAGGACATTATAGAGGCTGCTACTTGGACCTCCGTGCATACATTTGCCAAGCATTATAACTTACCTCTATACTCTAGATCCCGAGCAGGGTTTGCCCTGCTGTTTTGCAAGGGATCCTAACTACACCATAATTTCTTCTTCCTCCTCCCTAGTTTGGCTATGGTATTCTACCCATTTGTAAGGACTGCAGATGCATCCTTGAAGGACATAGTACAGTTTTGTACCTACCATAAATGTAGATGTCCAAACAGGATAGCATCTGCAGTCAGGATTACCCACCCTCCTTCCCTCTGTGGTTTTCCTAGGGTATTTGCCCCCCTAATAGCTAGCTGGGGGGGGGGGATTCTTATGGTGTATTTGTTTGTATATATGTACATACATGCTTATTTTTTGTTTGCCTTCTACTTTTTGGAAACATTGGCATTTATCCAAAAATTTAGCTATCCAAGAGGGCAACTGGCATCTGGGGCAAGAAACACTGAGGAAAATGGCGTCGGCTGATGCCTTTATACCCGAAGACCTGCAGTGATGACGTCGGGTGAAGTGCGACACCAGCCGAGGCCAGACCCAGACTTTGGAATCCGGCCGACCGAAGGGCTGCCTGACGACAGGACAACCCATTTGTAAGGACTGCAGATGCTATCCTGTTCGGACATCTACATTTATGGTAGGTACAAAACTGTACTTTATATTCTGTACTAAAATCTTAACATTTTTCAGAAAATCTTTCTGTAGATTAGTAGTAGTTGTCTAGGATCCCTATCTGATGTTTCACTGTTGCATTCATCACATTTGGGTTATCTGCTTGCAGTAGCCCTCAGTCGGCCTGATTAACAAAGTCTTAGGTCCTGCGTCGGTTGCAGTCTCATTTATTTTATTTTTATTTTTATTTTACATTTGTTGACCGGGCTAGTTTTTAGGTAGTCAGGGGTATAAAGCATGTAGCCGACACCATTACATCAGTCGTTCTTGCCATGCGGTAGCAGAAGCAGTTCGCAAGTGCCAGTCAGCAGACTCCTGAAATTTTTGTTTTCGAGTTTCAGAACCGAAGTCTTCAACTAAGCTAAGTACCCCGTTGGGGAAACTTTTTCTTGCTCTAAACCGATGTCAGTAAAAGTTAATAATTGTATTTCTTGTGGAAAGCAAATACCCTAAAGATTTTCATTCGTACTGCATTCCTTGATTAGGCCCAGACCACGATGTACCTTGCTGTCTGTTTTCTGCCTAAACAACAAACTATTCGTCGTCTGTTTATTTACGCTTCTAAATATTTTGGTACTCTGTTCAATTATCCAGAAATGGCTTTGGTAAGCCACCCAACTACCGACATTCTGAAAAAACGCAAAGATAAAGACAGAGACAGACCGTACAGGTCCAAAGCTGCCGATGACGCCTCTCCTAAGCTAGTCGCCAGTTTGCCGGTACTCAGGCGGTTTTGCAGCCCGTGATACGCGCTACTTCAGATTCGCAGGCCTCTACTGAGACCCATTCGTAGTCCGGATGAGTGAGATGCTTCAACTGTGGAACCTGCGGATGTCTCTACCTTGAATGGGTCCGGAGTCACTGTGCAGGCACCGGCTTCTGAGGGTGTATTCAGGCCTACGGACTTGTATATTAAACCGATGCCATCTTCTTCAAGGCCTAAAACTCAATCCATGCCTAGAAAACCGACGCCCAGACAGCATGGTCAGGCCTCTATGCCTAAACAACAAATGATAAGAATGGCTGAAGACCTTATTACTCTAATCAGGGGAAGCCAACCTTCCCCCTCTAAGAGACCTAGGACTGAGTTTCCTTATGGTTCCTCTGATCAGGACTTTGATATTTCTGTTTCCTCTGATGACCAGGATTTACCCTTATCTACCTATGAGGATTCTGATGCAGAGGACTCCATTCCCTCTGCTTCCCCTCCAGAAGATTTCTCTTTTGGTGAAACCTTGCATACTCTTAAGGAGCATTTTCGCTGGGAAAGCCAGGATTACTCTGACTCTAAAAAGAGGCTTAGGGATTTCTTACTCCTGCCGCAACACAGGCCTTTAGCTATTCCACCTGTTCTGGACATTGTTGATGATGCCTTCTTGAAATCTAGCTTGGTCCCTGACTCTCTACCTCCTGCTCCCAGAAAACCTGATAGGTATTGCAAGGTTCCTGTCTCTCTCAAGTTCCTCTTTAAAAATCCTACTGCGGATCCTGAGACCATTTCACAGGGATCCAAGGGCATTAAGGCTACTACTGCCAGAAATCCTACCCCCTCTGACAGAGATTCCAGGGCGCTGGATAGATAGGGTAAGAAGGTATACACTTCTGCAACCTTGGCCATTAAGGCGTTAAACTGCCAGTTTCATATGTTAAAGCATCAGCAGCATATTATTGGATTGTTTAAACAGAAAATTATGCTGATTCCTGACTGTGCTGAAAATAAAAATTTACAGGATTTAATGCATTCTGCTGAACAAGTTGGAAAACATACTTTGCAATGTGGTTTTGATTCATTAGAGGCATCTTGCTGGGCTGCTGTCACTGGGTCTGTACTTAGAAGGCATGCTTTTGGCGTAAGGAGCAATCTTTGCCAGGTCATGTTAAAGCTAAATTGCTGGATGCTCCCTTAAACCCAGACAGTCTGTTTGGCAACAATTCTGTAGTAGTACTTAAAAAGATGGAGGAAAAAGCTAAATCTATGCCAACTGTTAAAGATTTCCTGCAAGTACAGCCTCCCAGATTTAGTAGGCATTGGCCGTCTAAGAATTGGTCCTTTCCTGACTCTTCCAGGCCTTCAGTCCAAACCCAGAAACAGCAGAACACCCAGGCTTCAGTCCCAAGGTACTCACAGGACTAAACAGTAGGGGGCTCCCACTTCCAAAGCAGGAGAGTAGTAAGCCTCCCCCCTATGGTAACCTGTCTCAGTGACTTAACTTTAAATCTTCCAGGCCCTGCACAACTTACTCTTTCCTTTAGGAGGAAAGATTGCCGTACAGGCAAAAAATTGAGCACTCATTACCCAGGACAAATGGGTTTTAAATATAGTTTCCCAAGGATACAGATTCCACTTCCACTCCTTGCCAACTCCAAACAGTTGACCAGATCTACCCCCAAATCAGTGGGAAGAGGCACAAAAGCAAGTTCTCTCTCTCTCAAGTGTCAGGGCGATCAACCTGTCCCAGAATAGGAAAAGGGGGCAAGGTTTCTACTCAAAACTTTTCCTGGTGCCCAGAAAAGACAACTCCTAGTGTCCTATCCTGGACCTCTGTATCCTAAACACATTTTTGGTGATCCCAAAATTCAAGATGCTATCTCTTCGCCAGCTGCTTCCTATGCTAGGCAAGGATGTCTGGTTGTGAACACTGGATTTAAAGAAAGCCTACGTACATATCATAATAAGGGAATCTTGCAGAAGATACCTACGCTTCAAAGCAGGCTACATGCACTATCAGTTCTCTGCACTGCCCTTTGGCTTATCTACTGCGCCCAGGTTATTCACAAAGCGCCTAGCTCCAGTCATTGCATTTTGCAGGCAAAGAAATATTCAACTATACCCATACCTGGACGATTGTCTAATTCAGGCGGAAAGTCAGGACTTACTTTTGAATCATCAGGCGTTTGTACAGAAATTGCTAACTTCCCTGGGGTACACCATAAACGAAAATAAAATCACATATTATACCCTGCCAACAAATTATATTCCTCGGTGCAAGCTTGAGCACAACTTCCCAGATGGTTTTCCTCACGCCAGAGAAACAGGTTCATTTGACAGCCTACTTCACACTACTGGTCACAAAACCCAACTGTCTGCAAGGAAAATACTGCAAACCCTGGGGTTCATGGCCTCCTGCATTCTCTTAATTCCATATCAAGACTGCATATGAGTAAACTACAATGGTATCAACATTCTCAGGATCTAGAAGCAATGATTGCAGTCGTACCTTGTCTACAGATAGAGTTCCTTTGGTGGGCAGAGGCCTGCCACCAAAACAAGGGACTGCCATTCACTCTATCCCCTGCCGCCCAAACCCTAACAACAGACGCATCAGACTATGCATGGGGGGCTCACTTGGCAGGGAAGTGCATTCAGGGCAAATGGAACCCAAGTCAAATGCACCTGCACATCAATCAAAAAGAAATGTTAGCTGTACAGAATGCTCTGACAGCCTTCAAGGACCACATTCTTTCAGGACATTTAATGGTAAAGACTGACAACACCACTGTTATGTGGTACATAAATAAGCAAGGGGGAACCCACTCATACCCTCTCTGCAGACTAGCCATGGCTTTGTGGAACACAGCCTTGAGCTGCCAAGTGCACCCACTGGCTCAATTCCTGCCAGGAAAGCTAAATACACTGGCAGACGACTTAAGCAGAAATCTCATGGACCCACACAAGTGGAAACTGGAATCAAAGATATTCAGCATGTTGAGAAACAAATGGGGGCGCCCAGAGATAGACCTGTTTGCCTCCCCCCAGAACTACCAATTGGACAAATTCTGCACAAGGACCCCCCACAAACAAGCTTAGAAAGTGTATGCCCTGTCCTTCACCTGGAAAAACCCATCAGTTTATGACTTTACCCCCTCTGCCTCTCCTCTCCAAGGTACTACTAAAGATCAAACAGGACAAACCAAGGACGATACTGATTGCACCAGACTGGCCACGCCAACACTGGTACCCCCTTTAGCGCAGTGTGTCACTGCTGGCACCATGGCACCTGCCTCAGAGACCCCTGCCTTGCTGTCCCAGCAGGAAGGCCAAATTCTGCACCCTTAGCTTCAAACCCTGAACCTGGCAGCCTGGCTAATTACCTGATCCCTCCGTTACCATCCCTCAGTAAACAAGTCTTGGATGTCATTCTGGAGGCAAGGAGGCCTAGTACTAGAATGTCTTATGCTTAAAAATGGAAAAGATTCTGTTCCTGGAACCAAACTCTGGGGATGGGCACAGCAGCACCCAGTTTACCTCAGATTCTTCAATAATTAACTGAGATGCTTCACAAGGGCCTTTCCTTTTCCTCCATCAAAATTCATGCCTCCGCCATTTCAGCTCATTACAGCACAGAACCACCCCTCTTCTCTCATCTCATCCACTGCTCAAGCAGTTCCCCAGAGGGGTCAAAAACTTAAGACCACCCAGGAGAGCCCCAACCCCAGCCTGGGACCTTAACTTTGTATTGGAAAAACTCACTCTACCTCCTTTTGAGCCAACTGCAAGTGCAGAGTTGAAATTCCTTTCTTGGAAAACAGCCTTCCTTTTAGCCATCACTTCAGCAAGAAGGGTGTCTGAATTACAGGCCCTTGTGGCAGTGGAGCCTTTCATCGTCTTTCATGCAGACAGGGTTTCCCTCAGGACCAATCCCTCTTTCATGCCCAAGGTAGTATCCAGTGTGGCCCTTAATCAGTCCATTCATTTGCCAACCTTCTTTGCTAATCCACAGAACAAAGGGGAACGTATACTGCACTCATTAGATGTGCACAGACAACTTAGATTTTACTTGGACAGGGACCTCTCAGGAAATCTGAACAGCTGCTGGTGTCATTTGCTGCAGGGACAGAGGGGAAGGCCATTTCAAAGCAAACCATTTCTAAATGGATAAGCCATTGCATTTATTTCTGCTATAAGCACCATGGAAAACCTGTCCCACAGGGGATAAGACCACATTCAACCAGAGCTGCATCTACCTCTACAGCCTTTCTCAGAGGTGTCCCTACCAGGTACATCCTAGAAGCTGCTACCTGGAGTTTTGTACATACTTTCACCAAGCATTACCATTTGCCAATTTTCTCTAAATCCAGAGCTGGTTTTGCCACTGCAGTCTTGCAGGGCCTTCTAGCTGGTCCTAATGCTATCTAATTTACTCCTCCCATCCTTAGCGTTCGGAATCTACCCAAATGTGATGACTGCAACAGTGAAACACGAACGTAGTACAGTTGTCTACACTTACCATAAATGTAGATGTTAGTGTATTCACTGTTGCAGTCCTGGTTACCCTCCCTCCAGCCCCCTGACTTCTATTGTCTATACCTCTGTTCTTGTTTACTATGCAGCTTTCTGGTGTATTTGCTTTTTGTTGGAGGTGTAACCTTGTATATAATTGCTTCCCATTATGGGGGCACCTGACATCTGGGGCAAGAAAAACTGATAAAATGGCGTCTGCTGCATGTTTTATACCCCTGACGTCATGGAAGATGAGACAGCAACCGACGCAGGACCCAAGACTTTGGTAATCAGGCCGACGGAGGGCTACTGCAAGCAGATAACCCCTAAATGTGATGACTGCAACAGTGAATACACTCGAACATATGTAAGTGTACACAGCTGTACTTTTTTGTATCTTGGGGAATATGTAAATTCACATCTTCCATGCCAAATATTTTCATACATTTCTTTAAAAATCTACCTTCCTTTGTTATATTTTCCTTTCTGGGCCCCCCAGACACGTCATCTCTGTTGCAAGTCAAATTCCACTCCCTGCCTAAAGGTAATATTCTTTGCTGATTATTTCTCCCAGAATTTTCTTGAGCTCCATTGCAGCAGTTTTTGTTGGAATATAAATACATACCAGTGCAATCCTTCTACCTTGCCAGTAGCCCCTTAGTACTACAAAACTACCGATGTTCTTCGTGTTTCACTGTTGCAGTCATTACATTTGGGGGTAATCTGCTGGCAGGTTGCCCTCAGTCGGCCTGAATAACAAAGTCTTGGGTCCTTTGTCTGTTGCTGTCTCCTCTTCCATGACGTCAGGGGTATAAAACATGCAGTTGACGCCATTTTAATCCGTCTTTCTTGCCGTGCGGTGCCCAAAGCAGAAGCAGTTCGCAAGTGCCGGTCGGCCGACTCCTGAGATTTTGGTATTCGAGTTTCAGAACCAAAGTCTTCAAACTAAAGCTAAGTACCCCGTTGGGGAAACTTTTTCTTGCTCCTTACCGATGTCAGTAAAAGTTAATAATTGCATTACTTGTGGGAAGCAAATACCTCATAAGGATTTTCATTTGTACTGTACTCCTTGCCTAGGCCCTGATCACAACATGCCTTGCTGTCAGTTTTGTGCTAAATTTAACCAACGCACTATTAAGCGTCAGTATATTTTTGCTTCTAAATATTTTGGTTCAAGATTTAACTACCCTGAAATGTTGTCGGTTAGCAATCCGACTACCGGAGTTCACAAAAACCGCAAGGAAAAAGGCAGACCATCGAGGTTCAAAACCGACGATGAAGCTTCTAAGTCATTCGCCGGTACTCAGTGAGGTGTTTTCGCAGCCCCTGATACCTGCTAATTTTGAGTCGCAGGCCTCTACCGAGACCCATTCGGAATCAAGTATGCTGCGAGATTCTCAGAGTATTGAACCTGCGGATGTCTCTCCCTTGGATGGGTCCCGAGCTGCTGAGCAGGGCACCGGCTTCTGTGTGTGTTTTCAGGCCTCAACATTTTTATATTAAACCGACGCCAGCAACAAAAACAAGGTCAAAAACTACTTGTATGTCTAAAAAACCGACGCATGAGCTACGTGCTCAGGTCCCTATGTTTAAAAAACAGATGATCGAAATGGCTGAGGATTTAATTACCTTGATCAGGGGTTCCCAACCCCCCCCCCCCCTGCTAAGAGGCCTAGGCAAGGCACTGATTGTGAATCTTCATATCAGGTTTGCATTTCTTCTGATTCCTCTTCTGATCAATAATTTTCTGTTCCACCCTATGAGGATTCTGATGCAGAGGAATCCATGCCATCTGCATCTCCTCCTGAGGATTACTCTTTTGGAGATACTTTGCATACTTTAAGGGAACATTTTCACTGGGCGAGTCAGGACTTCTCTGAATCAAAAATGAGGCTTAGGGATTTCCTTCTTCCTCAACACAGGTCTTTGGCAATACCTCCTGTATTAGACATTGTTGATGTGTTCTCGGAATCAAGCATGGCTCTTGATTCACTGCCTCCGGCACCTAGTAAGCCAGACAGATATTACAGGGTTCTTGACTCCCACAAATTTCTTTTCAAAAATCCTGCTGCTGATCCGGAGACTATTTCTCAGGGTCCCAAGGGTGTTAAGGCTTCTACAGCCAAAAATCCTACCCCTTCTGATAGAGATTCCAGGGCGCTAGATAGATGGGGTAAGAAGGTTTATTAGTCTGCAACCTTGGCAATTAGGGCTTTAAACTGTCAGTTTCATATGCTTAAATATCAACAGCATATTATGGGCTTACTTAAACAGAAAATGATGTTGATTTCTGATTGTGTGGAAAATAAAGAGTTACAGGATTTATTGCAATCAGCGGAACAGGTTGGAAAGCATACTTTGCAATGTGGTTTTGATTCCTTGGAGACCTTTTGTAGGGCCGCTGTTACTGGATCTGTGATTAGAAGGCATGCCTGGCTCAAGTATCAAAATCTGCCTGATCATGTTAAAGCTAAATTGTTGCATGCTCCTTTGCAGCATGATACTCTGGTAATAAGGCAAATGGGGTTTTAAAGAAAGTGGAAGACAAAGCTAAATCTATGCAAACTATAAAAGATTTCTTGCAAGTGCAGCCATCCAGGTTCAGTAGACACTGGCCTACTAAAAATTGGTCCTTTCCTGTGTCCAACAGAGCCACTCAGGGCAAACCCAGGCGCTCAAAAGGCTCCAGATATCAATCGCAGGGTTCTAACAGGTCAATGCAGTGGGGTGCCTCCACCTCCAAATCTGGAGGAAACAAAGGACAACCCTACAGTAAGCAGTCTCAATGACTTTCCTCTACCATCTCCAAGCACTTAACTTTTGGCAGCCCCCTTGGGGGGAAAACTAGCACTTCATGCTCAAAATTGGCAGTTAATTACCCAGGACAAGTGGGTTTTAAACATAGTATCCTAGGGGTACAGATTTCATTTCCATACTTTGCCAATTCCAAACGGGTGGCCGGATCTGCCACAAAACCAGTGGGCAGAGGCCCAGAAATAAGTCATGTCCATCATGGATATGGGGGCTATTCAACCAGTACCAGAAAAGGAAAAATGACAAGGATTTTATTCAAGACTTTTCCTGGTACCCAGAAAAGACTATTCATGGCGTTCACTACTGGACTTAGTGATTCTGAACACGTACCTGGACATTCCAAAATTAAAAATGCTGACTTTACAACAGCTACTGCCTATGCTAGGCAAGAATGCTTGGTTAGTAACTCTAGACTTAAAACAGGCTTACCTGCATGCCCAGTAAGGGAATCTTGCAGAAGATACCTCCGCTTCAAAGCAGGTTTTTTGCATTACCAATTCTCTGCCCTGCCCGTTGGCTTATCTACTGCGCCCAGGGTCTTTACAAAGTGCCTGGCACCAGTAATTGCATTCTGCAGACAAAGAGACGTCCAAATTTATCCTTATCTGGACGGTTGTCTCATTCAAGCAGAGGACAAGGACACTCTTCTTCATCTGGCATTTGTAAAAAGGCTTCTAGCATGCCTACGGTACGCCATAAACGAAAAGTCACAACTGGTACCCGCTCAAATAATTACATTCCTGGGTGCAAGCTTGAATACAACTGCCCAGATGGCTTACCTCACACCAGACAAACAAAGACAATTGACAACATACTTCAAACAAATGGCAACAAAAACGCAGTTGTCTGCAAGACAAATTCTGCAGGCTTTTGGATTCATGGCATCCTGCATTCTACTAATTCCATATGCAAGACTGCATATGAGGCAACTTCAATGGTACCTAAAAAGTTTATGGAGTCAACATTGTCACAGCCTGGAAACAATGATTCCTTTTTTTCCCTGCCTGCAACATGAGTTTTCTTTGGTGGGCAGAGACGTGTCACCAAAACAAGGTGCTGTCATTCACTCTACCCCCTGCCACCCAAACCCTAACTACAGACGCATCAGACTATGTTTGGGGGGCCCACCTGGCAGGGAGATGCATTCTGGGCAAATGGAGCCCAAACCAAATGCATCTGCATATCAACCAGAAAGAAATGCTAGCTGTTCAGAATGCTCGGACAGCCTTCAAGAACTTACTTCATCCAGGACAACTACTGATAAAGATGGACAACACCACAGTTATGTGGTACATAAACAAGCAGGGGGGTACACATTCCTACCCCCTTTGCAGACTAGCCATGGCCTTGTGGAACACAGCCTTGGCTTACCAAATACATCTTCAAGCACAGTTCCTGCCAGGAAAGCAAAATACTCTGGCAGACGACCTAAGCAGAAATCTTAAGGACCCGCACGAATGGAAACTGGATCCACAAATCTTCAGCATGTTAACACAGAAATGGGGGAGCCCAGACATAGATCTATTTGCCTCTTCCCAAAACTATCAGTTGGACAAATTCTTCACAAGAACTCATCACAAAAAAGCATGGAAAGTGGATGCTCTATCCTTCAGTTGGAAAAACCTATCAGTCTATGCCTTTCCCCCTCTGCCTCTACTCTAAAGGTCTTAAATGTCAGACAGGAAAAAACAAAAATGATCCTAATTGCTCCGGACTGGCCTCGCCAGCACTGGTACCCGCTTCTAAGGAATATGTCACTCCTTCCTCCATGGTACTTGCCTCAAACACCTCATCTACTGTCTCAGCAGAACTTTCAAATTCTGCATACTCTGCTCCAAACTCTGAATCTTGCAGCATGGCTGATCAACTAATTATTCAAACAACATCTCTCAGTAAACCTGTGATGGATGTCATTTTGGAAGCCAGAAGGCCTAGTACTAGAAAATCTTATGCTGATAAATGGAAGAGATTCTGTGCTTGGAACCAAGCACAAGGAATAGACATTGCAAAGCCCAGTATTCCTCAAATTTTACAATACTTAACTGAGATGCTTGACAAGGACCTATTTTTTTTTTCATTTAAAATCCATGCCTCTGCCATCTCGGTTCATTACAAAACAATTAGAGCATCCCCTCTTTTCTCATCCACTGCTTAAACAGTATCTCAGAGGGGCCAAAAATTTAAGGCCTTCCAGGAGAACACCAGCTCATCCATGGGACCTCAATTTTGTGCTGGAAAAACTCACCCTGCCTCCTTTTGAACCAGCAGCTACTGCGGATATAACATTTCTATCTTGGAAGACAGCTTTTCTTTTGGCAGTCACTTCAGCAATAAGGGTTTCAGAACTACAGGCTCTCATGGCAGTGGAGCCTTTCATTATATTTTACCCGGACAGGGCGGCCCTCAGGACCATTCCTTCTTTTATGCCTAAGGTGGTATCCAGTGTGGCTCTTAACCAGACCATTCACCTGCCAACTTTTTCCCAAATCTGCAGAATAAGGGGGAGCGGATTCTGCATTCATTGGATGTACACAGACAACTAAGATTCTACTTAAACAGGACAAAATCTCTATGAAAGTCTGAGCAACTACCGGTAGCATTTGCTGCAGGATCAGAGGGGAAGGCTATATCAAAGCAGACTATTTCCAAATGGATAAGCCACTGCATTCGTTTCTGCTACTTGCACCATGGTAAAACTGTGCCCAAGGGGATCAAATCCCATTCCACCAGGGCTGCCTCTACTTCAGCAGCTTTTCTTAGGGGGTACTAACCAAAGACATTCTAGAAGCTGCTACTTGAAGCTCTGTTCAAACTTTCACAAAGCATTGTCATTTACCTCTCTTCTCTAAATCCAGAGCAGGCTTTGCCACTGCAGTCCTGCAGGGCCTTATAGCTGCTCCTAATGCTGTTTAGTTCCATCCTCCCATCTATAGCTTTGTAATGACTGCAACAGTGAAACACGAAGAACATAGTACAGTTGTGTACACTTACCATAAATGTAGATGTTCGAGTGTATTCACGGTTGAAGTCCAGGTTACCCACCCGCCATCCCCCATTCTATACCTTTTCTTCCCTTCACTATACTCAAAAGCCTTTGTGGTGTATTTGCTTTTAGTTGAAGGTAAATTTTATATTTCTAAAAGTGCATTTATATATTTACAGTTTATATATATTTTTGCTCCCCATTTGGGGGCCACCTGACATCTGGGGCAAGAAAAACTGATTAAAATGGCGTTGGCTGCATGTTTTATACCCCTGATGACCGGACGTCATGAAAGAGGATACAGCAACCGACGCAGGACCCAAGACTTTGTTATTCAGGCCAACTGAGGGCAACCAACCATAAGATTTACCCCCAAATGTAATGACTGCAACAGTGAATACACTCGAACATCTACATTTATGGTATGTGTACACAACTGTACTTGGTCTATTTCCTCTTCTATTACTATTGGAGCTTCTCTTGCAATTAATACAAATGTTCCTGTCTTCCTGTGCCCTAGGTATCCTGAATAACCACCCTGAAAACCTTTCTATCTGATATTGTTAATCCTCGTTCATTCCTTACGTGTGGGTATCGGTACCGACCTCGGATCCAAGCCGGCCATCTTCCAAGGTCGCGTCAGCTACAAACTCTCGAGCTAAAACTCTTACCCAGAATTTCCCTCTCCCTGTTACTTCAGATTTCGTTTGCATCGCCATTCGGTCGTGTCAAGCTACTTCTCTTGAGCTAAGTACAATATTTTTCATCATACTAAACTCTAAAACAACCTTTTCTCACAGAAAAGTTATTAGATAGTTTTCTCTTACCTTATCGCATTTAGCGACTATCCTTTCTCGAATCTCTTCAATTCCTTTCCTTCTCTTTACCGCGAGGTAATTTCTTTTTACCATTGTTGGTAAACTCCCTTTCCTTTTTACCTTCGGGTAATCTTGTACCATTGCTGGTATTTTTTCTGGTTTTCCTTCTTTCTTTCTATCTTGGCAGACTACCCTCTCAGCACTGACAGTTCAGTTATCGGCATCGATATTTTCAGTTCCAGCCTTAGCACCGACAACCGCTATGGTACCGACCTTATCGTCGGTGCAGACTATGACTTCGATACCGATGATTTCCTCTGTGCAGACACCTGTAGTTCAGTCCTTTACAGCCCCATTGTTTTCAGTGCAGACCTCCGAGGTGGGCACCGAGCTTGCTCCATCGTTGGATAGACCTGACTCCCCCTCAGCCGTGTCCGTGAAATCCACTAGAAGCCTCTCTGAACACGACATGTTGCGTCTTGTGGATCAAGTGCTTTTGGTCAGAGGTATCCCACCCCCAGGACCTATCCTTCCTTGAGAGGTGATCACCCTTTACAGACCCCTACTTATTCTCCTCCTTCATTGCCTTTGAAGCCCCTTAATATAGCACAGTCTTCTCCCTCTATGGTTCCCTTTATGGACCTTACTAAGGAGCCGCAGTTGCCTTTGTGGCAAGAGAGTTTTGCTACAACCCAGGATGTCAGCTGTGGCATACATAATTTGGTGTTTCACAGCCATCCAGGGACTCCAAGTCGGCAGGCTGAGCCACTTAGGTGAGGGGTGACCTCTGTCCTGGACACTCACCCCTCTTCAGGTAGACCGGCCTTCCAGCTAATGGAGAAGGCTCTGGCGATCCTGTGCTATCACTCTCCCCGCCCTCCTCTGGACCGCATTGTACACAAGTCATTCTGGAGGACACCGGGCGCAAGGGCCTCAGGATATACTCCCACAGGAAACCCCTTTTGCGCCGTCTTTCCCAGCTTCTCCCTCTGAAGAAGTTCATCAAAAGAGCTCGTGCAAGAGGAAGCACATGGACTCCACATAGGAGTCCCTTACTGAAGACACAGACTTTGACGATGGGGAAGGGTCCCTTCACTCACCCTCTGAGGTATCCTTTGGTGATATTCTTGAAATTCTTAAACAGAGAGGTGACTGGCAGCACTCAAACCCGACCTCTGAAGAGTCTGTGTTCCTGCAGGCCTTTCACGCACAGCCCCCTACCTCCTGGGTTACTTCACCTGCCGACAAACTGGTCTGGCTTGTGCAGCATGTGTGGAAGGCTCCTGACACCGTTGAGGCCATTCCCCGGAGACCAGATAAAATTTTGTCCCCTCCTGCTACTGAACCCCATTGGTGCAAAGGTCTTCCTGTAGATGCTTTGGTGGTGGCGGCCACAACTAAAAAGGACCTGGCAGAAGAAGAAAGCCAGACTGTCCATCCACCCAACAAAGAGTTCTGGGCTCTGGACAGAGTAGGGAAGCGTACTTTTGCATCAGCGACATTTGCAGTCAGGTCCCTGAACTATATGGCACACCTTACCAGGCTTCAAAGAGTTTTAATTTCTGTGCTGTCTGAAACTTTGGCTGGTGCCGTGTCTCATGAGGTCTGTGACAAAGTGGCCTCTCAGCTGGCCACCATTGAATCAATGTCTAACTCCTCCATGCGCCTGATATCTCACGCATCAGAAGGAGCAGCTTGAGCGGCGAGTTCAGGCATTGTTCTGAGACGACACGCCTAGATGCGCTTGTGTAATTTCGCAGAACCCTTCAAGGCTTCCTTTCTCAGTGCTCCCATCGAAGCCTCTTCATTGTTTGGACCCAAAGTTAAAATCACACTGGCCAGATGTGAACAGGACAGTAAGACCATTTCTGCCGTGGGTGTCTGTTATTCTTCCCCTCAACGGGCTTTCTCCAGAAACCAGAAGAGTGGAAGATATGGTACAAAAAGTCTCCGGGTCCTTTCCGTGATACACAGGCCGTGGATTCTCTGTCCAACCCCGGGGTTGATCTCCCATCCGCAGAATCTGATTCACCCCAACTTGGACAGCCTGAAGCTCACAGCTTGGCTCCACCAATTCCCTTGATTGCCAGGCAGAATGATCTTTCTTTGCCAGTACATGACATTCTTAATGCATCTCATAAGTCTTCCACCAGAATTACTTATCTCAGCAAGTGGAAAAGATTGACTTTTTGGCTGAAAGAAAAACAGGTAGATCCTTTTTCAGCACCAGTGTTGATAGTACTGGAGTATCTAGCGACCCTTTTTCAGTCTGGTCTGTCGGCCTCTACCATTGGAATGCATTTGGCTGAAATATCTAATTTCCATGATGGTGTCCAAGACTCCTCTCGTATGTCACACAAATTATGCAAGACTTTCATAAAAGGCATGAATCATGTAAAACCCCCTTTTAGAGAACCTACTCAACCATGGGACCTGTCATTAGTCCTACAGGCTTTGACAATGCCACCTTTCGAACCAGCTTCTTGCGACCTCAAATACATTTAGTCGCCATTACTTCTGCCAGACGTATCTCTGAGCTTCAAGCCTTATGCATCAAGAGTCCATATTTGACTTTTCATAGAGAGTGTGTCATTGAGAACTAATCCTTCCTTTCTGCCAAAAGTGATCTGTGAAATGTCCATTAATCAAACCATTGAATTGCCAGTTTTCTTCCCCAACTATTTAAACAAAGGAGTGTATTGCCTACATATACCCTAGATATTCACAGGCAAATTTGCTTCTTCTTGAACAGGATTAAGGCCTCTCGTAAATCAGACCAGTTATTTTTGGCCTATTCTGGACCTAGATTAGGATGTACTGTTGCTAAGGTCACATTGGCTAAATGGTTGAAAGACTGTGTGACCTTCATTTATAAACAACGTAATATTCCATTACCTACTACCATAAATGCTCATTCTACAAGGTCGGTGGCAACTTCTGCTGCCTTCCATGCCAGAGCTTCTTTACATGACATTTGTGCAGCTGCAACTTGGGCTACCCCTCATACCTTCATAAATCACTACTAATTGGATTTAGCCTACAGGGGAAAGAGCATCTTTTGGTTCTATGGTGCTCAGGAATGTCCTTCCATGAGAGCCTCCCAGGAGTAAAGGTTTTCCCACCTTTTGTGTGTAACAGCTTTGTTTCTAGTCCCCTTTTTTAATCTACTGGATCTAGTGCTCAAACCCCTCCCCTCCCCATAATTCCCTCTTGACCAGAGAAATACCTCAGATCTCAGTTGCTGCCTATTTGTGGGCCCAGTGCTCAACTGTTTAGATAAATGTATTTCTTCCTTTTCTTCAGCAATTGGTTCTTTCTGTGGGATTTTTCCATCTAAGAGTAATGTGGTTAGGATTTTCTCTCTGAGTAGGATGGTTAGACTTTATTGCTGCAGCTATTCTTTTTCCAGATGTTGTAAGGCTTTTGGGAGTTTCCCTTCCTGCCTTTATCCCCTCCAAAAAAAAAAGTTATCTACAGTATACCCATTTCATATACTGAGATAATGGTGAATATTTGTTTGTTCATCTAAGTATTGCTACTCTTGACATTTACTAGTCTCTGTATTGTATTACTGCAGCAGGCTAGTCTTTTTTGGCACAGTATGTATTGCTGTTTCTGGCTTTTGTCTTTAGAGAATGGCACAAAATCCCCCATAGGATCCCTCACACCGTCTTGTTTACTGTTTAGAGGTTCATCATTTAGATGTTGCTTGTGAGTCCTGCCCCTCATCTGTTGATAGACGAAACAAACTTATCAAGAGTTTTCTCCTTGCTCAAGCAGGAGATCCAACTGCTTCTGTTTCTGCTTCTCCTACTACTAAAAAGCCAAAAGAAAAGGTTGAGAGAGTGAAGAAATGAAAAAACAGAAGCAAAAAGAAAAATCCTAAAAGACCTCTCCAGATCTGCCTGGCCTCTCAGACCCAGCACTGAAGACAAGACACTCTGATCCTTGAACTGGGGAAGAGCTTAGGATCCATTTGCCATATCCACCTTGTCATTTCTCTCTAAAGCCAGCTAGTCCTCTGCCCCTCAACTTCCATACTACAGGATAGACCCACTCACCGATCTTCCAGACCACCTTTAGTGTCATCTTTCGTCAGGTCTTTTTGGTCATAGAGGAGTCACTTGGGAGCGGACATTAATAGGATGACGCAGGAGTTTTTCTAGACACAGATCCAGCTGGGAGGTCCTCCAGGCACCTGCTCCACTAGGGGCTCCAGGCCTGGTCCTAATGATATCAGCAGTCCTCTCTTTTCCGATCTAGCCTTTGGATCCAGTGCCTGCTGTACTGGGAAGCATCCATGAAAGATCCTGGGAGCCGAGAGCTCATTCAACTTTGACTCTGATAGTTTCTCTTATGCCTTTGACTCTTGACACTATCAGATCAGGAAGGGTCTTGGAGCTAAGACATCGAGATTAGGGTTCAGGGATTGGAGTCTACGCCAAGGTTTTTGGAACCACCTTTACCCTTAAGTGCTTCGGCCCTGAGCAGTTCGGTGTAGTTATTTACTTCAGACCCAAACCAGTTTGAATTAGGGAGTGTCCTTCCATGTTCAGGTTTATGAGCTGCATCTTTGGCACATATTTCAGTTTTTGTTTTGCGAGAGTGCTTTCCAGGTTGAGAGAGGTGTCACATAGCCACTCAACTTGTCTACCTGATGTTCTTCGTGTTTCACTGTTGCAGTCATCACATTTGGGTTATCCCTGCCAGGGTAGCCCTCGGCCGGCCCAAATACCAGAGGCTTAGTATTGCTGCGTCAGTTGCTGTCGCTTCAGGACTGACGTCAGGTCGTCAGTAGTATAAAGTAAGGCAGCCGATACTATTACATCAGTCTTTCTTGCAGAGGAGCCTGAAGCAGAAGCAGTTTGCACGAGTGCCTGTCGGCCGCTACTTCAGTTTCGTCTACCAATTTTGAAGCTGAAGTCTTCTAAAGCTAAATACCCCATTGGGGATCCTTTTTTCTTGCACTAACCGATGTCAGAAAAAGTTAACAATTGTCTCCCCTGTGGAAAACCCAGACTTTCATTCTTACTGCGTCACTTGTTTAGGCCCAGACCACGACGTCCCCAGCTGTCATTTCTGTGCTATGTTCAATGCCAGAACTATCCATTGTTGTGCCTTTACTGTAGCTAGATATTTTCACTTACAGTCCTTAAACTCCGATATGGCTTCAGTAAACCATCCGACAGCAGAACTTCCAAAAAAACGTAAAGATAAAGACAGAGACAGACCACACAGGTCCAAAACTACAGAGGAAGCTTCCATTAGGCTAGTCGTCAGTTCTCCGGTCCTCAGTGAGGCGCTTTCGCAGCCCCTGATGCCCTCTTCTGTGGATTCGCAGGCTGCTACTGAGACCCTTTCGAAGTCCAGTATGCCGCAGAACTCTTCTTCGACTAAGGATCTTGTCGTTGTCTCTGCCTTGGATGGGTCCGGAGCTGCTGAGCAGGCACCAGCTTCCGAGAAAGTCCTTCACACTACCAATTCTCGATAAAAACTGACGTCTTCTTTCACGGCTACTGTTCTTTCGAAAACTACAGAGTTTCTTAGGCCCAGGGTATGAACCACACTCGAGAAACCGATGACCCAGTCTCAGGCACCTGCTTCCTTGCCTCAGTCTCAGATGCTTAAAATGGTGGAAGACCTTATCATGCTGATCAGGGAAGCCAAGCTACCCCCTCCAAAAGGAAGAGATCTGTCCCCTGTAGTTTTGTCTGAACAAGAGTCAGGTGACTGTGATGCATCTGAATATGAAGACATGCAACCCCTCTCTACTTAGGAGGATTCTGATGCAGAGGATTCCATCCCTTCCGCCTCTCCCCCAGAGGATTTTTCCTTTGTGGAAACCCTTCATACCTTAAGGGAGCATTTCCAATGGGAGAGTCAGGACTGCCCTCAGTCTAAAAAGAGGCTCAGGGAATTCTTAGGTCTTCCATAGCACAGACCCTTGGCCATCCCCCCAGTCCTGGATGTTGTGTAGGATGTTTTCCTGGAATCCAGCTTGACTCCTGACACCCTCCCTCCTGCATCCAGAAAACCAGACGGGTACTATAGATTCCCCTGACTCTCAGAAATTTCTTTTTAAAAATCCTACTGCTAACCCTGAGGTAATTTCTTAAGGGCCTAAAGGGATTAAAGCAACCTCTGCTAAGAGTCCCACCCCCTCAGATAGGGATTCCCGAGCACTAGACAGATGGGGTAAAAAAGTATACACTTCAGCTACTCTTGCTATCAGGGCACTAAATTGTCAATTCCATATGCTAAAATGTCAACAACATATCCTGGAACTTCTCAAACAAAAAATGTCTTCCTTTCCTGCTTGTGCAGAATCTAATGAGTTACAAGAATTAATGCATTCTGCAAGTCAAGTAACTAAACACACCTTGCACTGTGGTTTTGATGCCCTAGAAGCTTCTTGCAGGGCAGCAGTCACCAGATCTATCATTAGAAGGCATGCATGGCATAAGGAACAGCTCTTGCCAGACCATGTCAAATCTAAATTGTTGGATGCCCCCTTGCACAAAGACAACTTATTTGGCACAAGGCAGAAGAGGTCTTAAAAAAGATGGAAGAAAAAGCAAAATCTATGCAGATAGCTGAGGATGTCTTACAGGTCCAGACACCCAGGTTCAACAGGCATCGTCCCACCAAGCACTGTCCTTTCCTGCTCCCACTAAGCCAGTCCAGCCCAGACCCCCCCCCCCAGACTGCAGCCACAGGGAATGCAGAGATCTAAGCAGTGAACTACCTCCACTTCAGAACCAAGGAGTTCTAAGCCACCCCCTTATGGTAAGAACTCACAATGACTCATCTCCCCCACCCCCTCCCTCTGCCCACCTTCACTTACCCATAGGAGGAAAACCCTCCTTTCACACAAGCACCTGGACCACCATTACCAACTACCGCTGGGTTCTTAACTTAATGTCCCAGGGATACAAGTTTTCTTTCCGCACCTTTCCTACCCCATAAAGGTTCCCAGATCTAACTACAAACCAGTGGGCAGAGGCGCAAAAGCAAGTCCTTCCCTGTTCTCTGTGAGGGCAGTAGAGCACATTCCTGCAGAACAGAGAGGCCAAGGTTTCTACTCCATACTTTTTCTTGTACCCAGAAAAGAGGGCAACTGGCTCCCCATCCTCGTTCTATCCATTCTAAACACCTTTCTGTTGATACCAAAATTCAAATGCTCACCCTTCAGCAGCTGCTACTCTTGCTCTCCAAGGATGTTTGTCTAGCCATCCTAGATCTAAAAGAGGCCTATCTCCATATTCCTATCAGGCAGGAAATATCTCTGTTTCAGGGCAGGATCTCAGCACTGTCAGTTCTTTGTGCTTCCCTTTGCCTTATCAACTGCTCCCAGAGTTTTCACAAAATGTCTGGCTCCGGCCATTGCCTTTTGCAGACAAATGTGCAGATTTACCCATACTTAGACAACTGCCTAATTCAGGCAGACAGCCAGGAAAAGCTGCTCAAGCACCTGGCCTTTGTAAAGTCCCTACTAATCTCCTTAGGGTACACATTCAACAAAAAGAAATCCAAACAGGTGCCCACCCAAAGGATTGTATTTCTGGGAGCAAGCCTGGACACAGCATCCCAGATGGCATTTCTTAACACCAGAAAAGCAAAATTTCATGACAGCCTACTTCTCTCAACTAGCCACCAGACCCCAGCTATCTGCAAGGAAGATCCTGCAAGCTCTGAGGTTCATGGCATCTTGCATACTACTCATTCCATATGCCAGACTGCATATGTGGAAACTTCAGTGGTACCTAAAAAGCCTTTGGTGTCAACACTCTCAAGACCTGGAGACTCTTATACCTATAATTCCTTGCCTCAGAAAAGATTTTCTTTGGTGGGCAACAGCATGCTCCCACAACAAGGGACTACCTTTCTCACCATCCCCCGCCATCCAGACCCTCACCACAGACGCATCAGACTATGCCTGTGGTGCACACCTGGACGGCAGGTCCATACAGGGCCAATGGAGCCCACAGCAAATCCCTCTGTACATCAGCCAAAAAGAGATGATGACTGCCCAGCATGCCTTGATAGCTTTCAAGCCCCTTCTCTCACCAGGGGCTCTCCTGATCAAAACAGACAACACCACTGTATTGTGGTATATCAACAAGTAGGGAGGGACACACTCCTACCCTTTATGCAGCCTGGCCATGACCCAAAGGTTGACCTCTTTGCCTCCCACACCAACCATCAGCTCAGCAAATTGTGCACCAGGGAGCATCACTGCATGGCTTGGAAAGTGGATGCCCTGTCCTTCCCCTGGGTCAATCTGTCGGTCTGTGCCTTTCCTCCATTACCTCTCATCCCCAGGGTACTGCTCAAAATAAAGGAGGAAAAAACAAGGACGGTTCTTATAGCTCCAAACTGGCCTCGCCAGCACTGGTACCCATGCTGCACAGCCTGTCCCCACTGCCACCATGGCATCTTCCTCAGATTCCAAACCTCCTGAACCAGAGGGAAGGGGAAGTCATGCATCCTCAATTGCAGACACTCAATTTGGCAGCTTGGCTTATTCCCTAACCCCCCGATCAATCTGCCAACCTCAGTAAACAGGTTCTAGATGTTATACGTGAGGCCAGACCCCCTAGCATTAGAAAGTCTTATGCTGACAATGGATTCAGGCTAAGGGAGCCAATATGGCACAGCTCTCCTTCCCTCTCATCCTGGATTACTTAGCTGACCTACTACACAGTGGCCTCTCTTTTTCCTCTATTAAAATTTGTCTTTGCTCATTTTCCCACTGAGCAGCCCCTTTTCTCACACCCCTTGATCAAACAGTTCCTAAGAGGGGCTAGCAACTTGAGGCCACCCAGAAGAGCAGCAGCCCTAACTTGGGACCTTAACTTTGTGTTGGAAAAGCTCACCCTGCCCCCCTTCGAGACAGGTTCTTCTGCAGAGCTAAAATTTCTCTCCTGGAAGACGTCTTTCCTTCTGGTCTTCACTTCAGCTGGAAGAGTCTCCGACCTTCAAGCACTCATGGCTGTGGAACCCTTCATCATCTTCCATGCTGACAGGGTATCCCTCAGGACTAGCCCATCCTTCATGCCCAAGGTGGTGTCCATTGTGGCTCTCAACCAATCCATTCATTTCCCCACCTGTTTTCCTAATCCCCAGAACAAGGGGAAAAGGATCCTGCACTCTCTAGATGTGCACAGACAGCTCAGATTCTATCTAGACAGGACTAAATCCTTCAGAAAGTCTGATCAATTGCTGGGTTAGCTATGCTAAAGGGGCAAAAGGCAAAGCTATCTCCAAACAAACCATTTCCAAATGGATAGCTCACTTCATCCATTTCTGCTTCAGACAACACGGAAAGCCTCCCCCAAGGGGGTCAGGACTCCTGGAGGTTGCCACCTGGACATTTGTTCACACTTTTACCAAACATTACCACCTGCCTCTCTTCTCCAAATCCAGGGCAGGGTTTGCCTCTGCAGTCTTGCAGGGCATCCTAGCCAACCCCTAGTTTCCTTTACTGCCTCCACCCATTTCCTCAGCTTTGGGAATCAGCCCAAATGTGGTGACTGCAACAGTGAAACACGAAGAACATAGTACAGTTGTGTACACTTACCATAAATGTAGATGTTTGAGTGTATTCACTGTTGCAGTCCTGGTTTCCCTCCCTCCACCCCCATTTTTTCTTCTCTTGCCTTACAAGGGACATATTGTTATTTACTTTCTACTGGTGGGGTTCTTCCACCAGAACCTGCCTCCTACTTGGGAGCTCCTGACAGGTTAGTGCAAGAAAAACTGATGTAATGGTGTCGGTTGCCTTACTTTATACTACTGATGACCTGATGTCAGTCCTGAAGCGAAAGCAACCAAAGCAGAAATACTAAGCCTCTGGTATTTTGGCCAGCCGAGGGCTACCCTGGCAGGGATAACCCACATGCGATTACTGCAGCAGTGAATGCACTCTAACATCTACATTTATGGTAAGTGTACACAACTGTACTTTTTGGATCCTGTTGTCATGGTGTCTGCTCATTCTACCAGACAGGGCCAGTCGTCCTCTGTAAGCCTTTGAGGGCTTTCGCTTGCCCAGTTCCCCATTTGATTCCTACCCCTCTCTGGAAGCTCCCACCAGGAACAAACTTGCAAGAAGAGACATCTTGATTCTTCCCTTAAGTCTCACTGAAGATACTGATTTTGTGGAAGGGGAGGAAATCCCACAAGAACCCCTCTGGAAGAGATCCTGTTTTGGAGACTACCTCAAATTGATTAAACAGAGCAGGAGGTTTGTCTACTGAAACCCCTTTTTTGGAGGAATTATTACTCATTGAGGCATTCTAGCTTGGCTCAGCTACCTTTTGGGTTAGTACCGCCTGCTGACAAGCTCTGACTTTGTCTCTCAACAGGCTATGAAGCATATCTTTCAACCTCTTAGCACCAGAAATCTGGACAAAGCCAAAAATAGTTGGAGGGCAAAGTCCCAAAAAATAGGGTCAGATTTTGAATATTGCTCTTATAAAGTTGCTAAATTATCAGGTTTTGTGTTAGCATGCACTGTCTGAAGGCTATAAAGTCTGAAAATCAGATCTCTCATTGTCTATTGACATAAATTCCCACTACTTTGCCAGAGAATATCTTTATGAAGAACAGACCAAAATTATGAGGTGAAAATCTGGACAAGTTGTGAGGTATGCCTTGAAGGAACCTGATGTGGTGAGAACCTATTCCCAGGAAATCCAATAAAATAATTAGCCCCCCCCCCCCCCGGAACAGACCCCATTGGAGCAAGGGTACCCCATATGCCATAGTGGTTGCAACAGCCACTTAAAAAAGGAGCTCTTAGAAGAGAGACACTGTCCGCCCCCTAGCAGGGAGTTCATGGCACTGGACAGATATGGAAAACAGACTTTTGTGCTTCAGTGACATTTGCTCTCCACACACTGGAATAAGTACCAAAAAAAAAGTGGAGTCACAGCTGTCTACCCTTCATTCTGTGTCTGTGTCCATGCATCTATTTTCCAGTGCAGCTTATTGCACGTTGCTGTTCATCAGCATGACTGGATGAGTCTGCGATTTCCTAGAAAGTTTGAAAATGTCCCTCACTGGCGTACCTTTTGATGGTTCAGCATTCTTGACATAAGGTAAAAGATATAGTCGTCAAAAGCAAACAGGGGCAAGATTGTAAACCATAGGCATGTGCTTTTCCAACCCGTAAAGAACTTTTCCTGGAACAAGAAGGGTGAGAAGAAGCTATGGTTCAGGCCAACAGCTTTCTTATATTTAGCAAAATAGTAGCTGGATTACATTGATGTTATCTTAACAGACTAACTTAAGGCAGTAGTTTTTGTATGAACAAGGCAGTGTTGTCTTGTCATAAAACACTTTGTCTAGATAATTGATTAGTTGACTAGTTTTAAGATGCGACCTTATCTACTAGGGCAGTGATTGCCTCACAAGATATGTATGTATATATGTGTGTGTGTGTGTGTATATATATATATATATATATATATATATATATATATGTGTGTATATATATATATATATATATATATATATATATATATATATATATGTGTGTGTATATATGTATATATATATATATATATATATGTGTGTGTGTGTGTGTTATGTAAATGTGTGTGTTTGGATCTACTTGAGTAGTTCAATGTTAAAATCCCAAAATTTAAAGTAACTGAGATGAAAATCATGAATGTTTATAATACTGAAACTTTAAACGATCAACTTTCATAATTTCGAAAACCATCAAATAACAGGAAGGTATTTAAATAAGCGTGTAACACACGTACCTACTCAAACAAGGCGGATGTTACCTGTGATGCTCCAGGCAGTATTAGCACACTGTATTCAACTACTTTAGCCCAGAAAGGAAAACTGGTGTTAGTAGTGGATGGATACTTGTACCTTTTGGAGAAAAGCATAAAAGTAAAGAAATACTGGGCTTTTAAGTACAAAGCTGGTAAGGTAAGAGCTGTTACAGTTTGTGTAGCTAATGGTGAAGAACTTGTCAGTTCCACATAACCATACCGAAGACCCTGCTGAAATAAAAAAATATTTAATTTGTGGTGATTTAAAGTAAAAAGTAGGTTTGTAAGGAGATGCTTTTTGTCTGCTTGTTGATGTGATGGCTTTTACTTCTCTTTGATTTTGTTGCAAGTCTACCAACAGAAAAACTTTTTGACAGCACGTAGGAGGAGTGTGAAGGAAAGCTGTAAAGCTAAATAATATTGATAATCTAACATTAGATAACATTGATCTAACAAAGTTTTCTTTATAAACGGGAAAATTCTTTGGGGAAAGAGTTTCTGATTCATTAAGTGATTACAGTTTTACTGATTACTACTTTGAACGCTGGAATTTCTGAAAGCTATAGCTGCACTTTTAAAAATGTAAATGTGTAATACACTTCCTATTATAAGAGTTTAATTTGTGTTGCACTAAAGAACACACAAACAAAATGAAGTGAAGAAAAAGTATTTGTCATGAAATAAAAGATGTTTATTTTGTTTTGAATGCTTCACCAGTGTCAGAAGAGATGCATAACGGCTGCAGTTACATTTTCTATGTTCCGAAAGTCTCCCTTTTAAGTTTCAGTATTATAAACCTTTGCACTTTTTGTCTTGGTGTATTACATTTTGGGATTTTAACATTTTGGTCTACTGAAGTAGATCCATTTGTTTGTGTGTGTGTGTGTGTGTGTGTGTGTGTATATATATATATATATATATATATATATATATATATATATATATATGTTCATCGTGCATACAGCTGCAGTAATCACAGATGGGTTTTCTGCCGTCAGGCGGTCCCTCGGTCGGCCGAATTCCAAAGTCTTGGTCCGGCGTCGGTTGTCGTCGCTTTCTCTTCTGACGTCAGTGAGGCCAGAGTATACAAGACACAGCCGACGCCATGTTCTTCAGTCTTTTGCCTTGGTGCCCGAAGCAGAAGCAGTTCGCAAGTGCCGGTCGGCCAGCTCCTGAATTACGAATATTTTGGAAACCAAGTCTTCATTAAATCTAAGTACCCGTTGAAACTTTTCTTGCCTCAGACCGATGTCAGAAAAAGTTAATAATTGTATTTCTTGTGGGAAGCAAATACCGCATAAGGATTTCCATTCCCTCTGCATACCTTGTTTGGGCCCAGACCACGACGTCTCAGGCTGTCGCTTTTGCGCTACCTTCAATAAACGCACTATTAAGCGTCGGGCGGAGTTCGCCCAGCACTACTTTGTTAAAGCTTTTGATTATAAAATGTCGTTGGACACTCCGACTACCGTTTTGTCCAAAAAACACAAGGAAAAGGACCGACACGCGAGGCCCGCGGTCCCCGCCGACACCACGCCAAAACAGGCTCCACGTGGTCCGGTTCTCAGCGAGATGCCTTTGCAGTCCCTGACTACTGACGACACTCATTTATAGGTTCATAGGTTTATACTAGGCTATCTGCCCTAAGGCATTTATAAGCCTAGCCCAAATTTTTGTGGCTTACGCCACCCCTTATATGAAAAAATACTGTGCCCATTAGTTTGTTGTGCCTCTGTCCAGCAGTGAGACAGAGATGATTCCCGGGGTAAACCTACGATCTCCCATCCACAGGTCTAGATTTCTCTTGAACAGAGTCAGCGAGGTGCTCTGCCTCACATGGACCGGGATTTTATTCCACAGCATAGGGAGTCTCTGAGTGATAAATCTATCCCTCCAGCACGTCCTATTTATATCCGTGCTAAGGTTTAAGTCGCTTGCTCTAGTGGTTTTGGTGGATTTGGATTTTTGAGGTGGAGCATGTCCATTAATTCCGGGTTGGACATGGCCTTGTATGTCAGGCACATGTCACCTCTGAGCAGACGGTATGCGACTGAATAGAGCTGGAGTTTCTTCAATCTGGCAGCATATGACAGATTTTGGAGTCCCTTTATCCTTTTGGTGAGGAACTTTTGGGGTCTCTCCAATTGCTGCAGATGTCGGGTGAGATACATCCCGAATGGGGCATTGTACTCGATCATTGGTCTGATAAGTGAAGAGTACAGGGAACAATGACCTCACTAGATCTGGATGTGAATCCCTTCATGATCGGGTGGGCAATGTAGAAGGTCTTTCTAACCACTTTAGCAATGTGAGTGTCAAAAGAAAGGCCACTGTCAACCTGGGTCCCCAGGTCCCTGATAACCTCTTCTGTGCTTAGTGGATTGCCACCTATATGGTAGCTTGGGGTTACCTTGTTTTTCCCAAGGGTATGACTATACATTTTTGGCGTTTAACTTCAGGCCATGGCTCTGGCACCAGCTATCTGTTTCCGTGAGTCCCTTCTGAAGGATATCCGTGTCCGATGCACTTTCCACTATGGCGCCCAGTTTGCAGTCGCCTGCAAACTTTGTCAGCCAAAGTCCTCCCATGCTGGCCTGTACTTCTGAGAAGTAGATGCCAAACAATAGGGGCCAAGGACCGAGCCCTGTGGGACACCACTTGTGACCGGCTTGGAGTCTGACACAGCGCCAGCAACTCTAACCCTGTGGGTTCTGTCCTTAAGCCAGTTTGCAACCCATCTTGTGACATATGGGTTTACATTTAAGCTGGTAAGTTTTTCTACAATACCCGAGTGGGGTATTGTGTCGAAAGCCTTGCAAGGTCAAGGTAGGCTGTATGGACTGCCTTTCCTCATCAATGGCCTTGGTGACTGTTTCAAGAAGTAGACCAAGTTCAAAAGGCATGATCTTCCCTTGACAAAGCCAAACTGGGTCGGGTCCAATGTCTGCAAGTCCCTATATCTTTGTTTATGAGCTCCATTATGATCCTCTCCATAGCTTTGCAGACTAGACTTGTTAAGCTTATGGGCGGTAATTACCAGGGTCCGTGAGGCGCCGCCTTTGTGGAGTGGGACCACAGTTGCCGTCGCCACTCCTTGGGCACGTATCCTGTGGTAAGGCTGAGATTAAACAGCTGCCTTATGTGCGGGTTAATTCCTCATTTAGCTCGTGTAGCACACAGCCGGGGACACCATCCGTCCCATTGATGCTGTGTTTTTAGCTTTAGAGAGCCGCTTTCACCTGCGCATTAGAGCTGTCCGGCAGAATACACTCGGCTGTGATAGTTATCTCTCCTTTAGGGGAGAGGGGTGAAGTTTGCACTGAACCTGTCTGCCAGTATGTTGGCAATGTCTGTGGGTTCAGTGATTTTTGTATCATTTTGGACTAATTCTGAGCATATCTGGGAGTTTCCACCCAGGTTCCTAACATAGCTGAAAAAGGCCTTATGATTGTCCTTTGAATCCATGGCAATTTTTCTCTCAAATTTGGCCTTAGTTGATTTTATGAGTGCTCGTATTTTTTTTACTAATAATGATCAGGGGTGACTTCCCTTTTATGGATTTTGTTCTATCATGTAATAGCTTTCTCCTCTTATTGTAAATTTTGTTAATGGCTGGGGTCCACCAGACTGGACGTTTGCCCTTTGTGGAAAGAGTCTTGGTTTTATTTGGGATTGCCTGATCATGCAGTCCTGGAGGTGTTCATAGAAGGCATTTGTAAGGGCTTCCGCAGCTTGGGTTGTGGTTTCCTGGCTCAGGGGCCTTGAAGGATACTACACCAGTCTTGAGTAGTGTGAAGTTTGCTTTAGAGAAGTTCTTCACTATGGTCTTTTTTGTTTGGGGTGGGGGCGGGATGTGGATTTCCAGTGAGATTAGTTTATGATCAGATCTCACCAATGAGGGATATACTTCGTGTGGAGCATTTTGTCCCCATGTTTGTGACAATGAGATCTAGTATATTTTCTCCTCTCGTGGGAACAGTGACTAGCTGTTCCATGGCATTTGAATTTATGAACTCCAGGAACCGTTGGGCTAGAAAGTTAGGGCTTGAGTAATGTTCCCAGTCTATATTCGGGTAGTTGAAGTCACCCAATATGATGGTGTTTGGAGATAGATTTATACCCTCCAGTGTCTTCAGGAAGGCTGTGTGGGGTTCCTGAGTTTGAGAGGGTGGCCTGTAGCATGCTACAATTTGTAGAGCAGTTTTGCCTATGGTTAGTTGCACCTGGATGGTTTCCGAGCTTGTGCGTTGCCACCAACCTGGAGGTGTGGGTATCCTTTATGAATATGGGTACACCCCCTCCTTTTGTGGTGTGGTCCGGGTTTTGGGGCGGCACGCATGATATGAGGTAAAACCTAATAGTGCCGGGTGCTCTCAGGAGCCTTGAACCAGGTTTCAGTTACAGCACAGACATCGATGTTCTCCATACTGAGAAGGGCCTCGAGTGCGTGCATTTTGAGATTTAGACTTCTGGCATTGAGCAGCATTACCCTCAGTTTCTTCCCATTTTTGTTTTCTAGGGTGGTAGGTTTAGAATTTGAGCCTTGCCTAAAAAGGCACTATGGGGTGGCAAGAGCCTTAGCCAATATCTGGAATCCCAGGGGTGACAGGTGCAAGCCATCCCTTGCGAAGCAGCGTGGCTTGTCAAGCATGTCATCCCAGGCAGACAGACACTGGATCCCCTTTGAATGACACCAGACATTAAGCCAATTGTTAAAGCTGATCATCTTGTCTCTATATTGTGGCATCATTCTTGGTGAAGGAAGGATACTGCTCAGGGTTAGGGTCATACCTGCCTGGGCTACATAATCAGAGAGCTCCTCTATGTCTCTTTTCATGTAGTCCAGGGAGGTACGTCTCAGGTCGTTCACACCAGCATGGACAACCAGCATGGACAATGACTGTGTCATTTGGCGGTGTCCTCTGTACCTGAGACCGCTGGGACCTCGGCCCTTTCCCAGACTACAACCGAAGCCTCTGCCAATGTTGAGCCTACTAATGTGGACAGGTCCACCTCCACCCATGGTGTATTTAGGCCCTCTTCTTCTTTTTCGGAGGCTTGTCTTAACCCGGATTCTCTGCCTCCTGCACCAGTCAAACCTGATAGGTATTACAGAGTACCCAGCTCTCACCAATTTCTCTTCAAAAGCCATAATGCTGACCCTGAAACCATTTCACAAGGCCCCAAGGGATTGAAGGCCTCCACTGCCAAGAATCCACTTCCTGCAGAAAGGGAATCAAGATATTTAGAAAGGTGGGGTAAAAAGGTATATACCTCGGCCACCCTAGCCATGAGGGCCTTAAATTGTCAGTTTCATATGCTTAAATATCAACAGTTCCTGTTATCACAATTAAGGAACAAAATGTCTCAACCTGAACAACCAGATTTAAAGGAGTTACAGGATATGATGCATAGTGCGGAGCAAGTGGGTAAACACACCTTACAATGTGGTTATGATGCCCTAGAGGCCTCAAGTAGAGCAGCTGCTACAGGATCAATCATTCGCAGACATGCCTGGCTTAGGGAACAAAATTTGCCTGATCATGTGAAAGCTAAACTTCTAGATGCTCCTTTACAAAAGGATGTGCTGTTTGGTACTAATGCTGAGGAGATACTACGGAAAATGGAAGAAAAAGCCAAATCTATGCAAACTGTCAAAGCTTTCTTACAGGTCCAGCCACCACGTTTCAGCAGAAATTGGCCTTCAAAAACTGGTCCTTTCCAGCCACTGACAAGCCCCAAAGAGGTAGATACAGACGCACAAGGGGCAGAGGGCAATCACAAGGATCATATAGAGGCCGACAGTGGCAAACTCCAGCACCAAGAGGTGGCGAAGACAGTGCACAACAATACAGGAAGCAAACCCAATGACTCCCTCATTTCCATGCCAAGCATGTCTCAGCTGGCAGCACCTTTGGGAGGGAAACTAGCATTATTTGCAAGCAATTGGCATATTGTCACAACAGACAAATGGATCCTGGACATTATAAACAGAGGCTACAAATTTCAATTTCACACTCTTCCAAAATGAGAGGCATGCCAAACCTGCCACAAAATCAAAGGGCAGAGGCACAACTGCAAATTTCAAAGCTCATAAGCATGAGAGCTATTCAAGAGGTACCTACTCACCAACAAGGTCAAGGCTTTTATTCAAGACTTTTCTGGTACCAAGGAAAGGAACCGACTGGAGACCCATTTTGGACTTATCCATCCTAAACACATTTCTACTCGTACCAAAATTCAAGATGCTCACACTACAGCAGCTTCTTCCCATGCTGGGCAAGGAGTTTTGGCTGGTAACATTGGACCTCAAGGAGGCATACCTGCATGTCCCAATCAGACAAAGCTGCAGAAGATACCTCAGATTTCTTGCAGGTTCAATCCACTATCAATTCTCTGCATTGCCCTTTGGCTTATCTACTGCACCCAGAGTATTCACAAAGTGCCTGGCATCAGTGATTGCCTACTGCAGACTTCAAGGGATACAAATTTACCCTTATCTGGACGACTTCCTGATCCAAGCGGACAGCAAGCACATACTTCTGGAACATCTGGCATATGTGACACGGTTACTGCTTTCTCTGGGATATACAATCAACAAAGAGAAATCAAGGCTAACACCATCTCAGAAAATAACTTTCCTGGGTGCCAACTTGGACACAAACACCCAGATGGCCTACCTTACACCAGAAAAACAGGGGCAACTATCTCAGTACTTCAAAATACTAGCAAAAAGTACCAGGCTTACTGCAAGGAAAATCCTGCAGGCTCTGGGATTCATGGCATCTTGCATTCTTTTAATCCCATGTGCAAAGCTGCATTTGAGGAAACTTCAATGGTACCTAAAAAACCTATGGTCTCAACACAGTCACAGTTTGGAAACAATATTACCAATAATTCCATGTTTGCAAAAGGAATTACTATGGTGGGCCCAAGCATGTCAAGCAAACACAGGCCTCCCATTCTGCAAGCCTCAAGCAAAGCAAGTCATCACCACAGACGCTTCAGATTACGCCTGGGGGGCGCGCATGACGGACAGGTGCATTCAGGGCAAATGGTCCCAAAAGGAAAAGCACCTTCACATCAATCAAAAAGAAATGCTAGCAGTAATAAATGCAATTACAGCTTTCAAGGACTTCCTGCATCCAGGACAATTACTGATAAGAGCAGACAACACCACAGTAATGTGGTACATAAACAAACAAGGAGGAACACATTCATACCCCTTGTGCAGACTAGCCATGACTCTTTGGAACTTGGCTCTGGAAAGGCAAATCAAACTTAAAGCACAGTACTTGCCAGGATTGGAAAACACACTGGCAGACAATCTAAGCAGAAATATGGCAGATCCACACGAATGGAAGTTACATCCTCAGGTGTTTACAGACATAATCCAAGCATGGGGGAGGCCAGACATAGATCTTTTTGCCTCCCACAGGAATCATCAATTGGAAAAGTTTTGTTCGAGGACCTTTCATCCAAAGGCCTGGAGAGTGGACGCCCTTTCATTCAGTTGGACAGCATGGACAGTTTACGCATTCCCACCTCTGCCTCTTCTGCCCAAGGTGCTTTTGAAAGCAAGAACAGACAAACTGAAGATGATACTGATTGCTCCAGATTGGCCAAGGCAACACTGGTACCCACTCCTGAGGAGCCTAACACATACTCCTCCCTGGTCCCTGCCTCTAATGCCTCTTCTGCTGACTCAGCACAGCTACAAAACTCTTCACAGTCAGCTGAAAACACTCAATCTCGCTGCATGGAAAATTCCTTAACACCACAACAGACCCTACTCTCCAAGGAGGTGCAGGATTTCATTTTGGAGGCCAGAAGGCCATCTACTAGAAAAGCTTACTCCGCAAAATGGAAGCGGTTTTGCTCTTGGAATGAGAAAAGAGGCCAGGACCCTAGAAAACTGAACTTGCCTCAGGTATTACAGTATCTAGCTGAGCTGCTGAACAGTGGACTTTCATTTTCTTCCATAAAATCCATGCCTCAGCCATTTCTGCAGAATTCAACACGGATCCTCCTTTATTTTCTCACCCACTCTTACGACAGTTCCTCAGAGGGGCTAAGAATATAAGACCACCAAGGAAGCAACCAATACCAGCCTGGGATTTTAATTACATACTAGAAAAATTAACATTGCCTCCTTTTGAACCAGCTGCCTCAACAGATTTGCAATATTTGTCCTGGAAAACAGCCTTCCTTCTGGCTATCACTTCAGCTCGTAGGGTTTCTGAACTACAGGCCCTCATGGCGGTGCAGCCCTTTCTTATTTTCCATCAGGACAGGGTTTCCCTTCGTACCAACCCATCATTTATGCCTAAAGTGGTATCCAGGGTAGCTTTAAATCAAGCCATTCACCTACCTACCTTTTACCCCAATCCTCAAAACAATGGGGAAAGGCTGCTACACTCACATCCATAGGCAGCTACGTTATTATTTGGACAGAACAAAGTCCTTCAGGAAATCAGAACAACTCTTTGTGTCCTATGCTGTAGGGGCTCAAGGGAAACCAGTTACAAAACAGACTATTTCAAAGTGGATAGGCCACTGCATACGGTTTTGTTATTCCTATCATGGGAAATCTGTTCCTACAGGTATCAGATCACACTCCACCAGGGCCACAGCTACCTCTACAGCCTTCCTCAGAGGAGTTCCTACCAAAGATATTTTGGAGGCAGCCACTTGGAGTTCTGTACATACCTTCACAAAACACTACCACCTGCCTTTATATTCCAGAACAAGAGCAGGCTTTGCCACTGCTGTTTTGCAGGGCATTCTGGCTCAACCCAGTTCCTCCTAGTACCTACCACCCTGTGCATAGCTTTGGGACTCTACCCATCTGTGATTACTGCAGCTGTATGCACGATGAGCATAGTACAGTTTTGTACCTACCATAAATGTAGATGTTCAAGTGCTAATACAGCTGCAGTACAGGTTTCCCACCCTCCTTCCCCACTTGGTAAAGGCATGGGGCCTAACAACCTCTTCATACTACCTGACTGGGTTATCCTGCTATGTTTTATTTGCTTGCAACCACTGATTTTGGATTTTATTGCATTGCTTGTATATGCATATAAGCATTATTTATGTATTGCCTTCCTTCTGGGGGCACCTGACATCTAGGGCAAGAAAGACTGAAGAACATGGCGTCGGCTGTGTCTTATATACTCTGGCCTCACTGACGTCAGAAGAGAAAGCGACGACAACCGACGCCGGACCAAGACTTTGGAATTCGGCCGACCGAGGGACCGCCTGATGGCAGAAAACACATCTGTGATTACTGCTGCTGTATTAGCACTCTACATTTATGGTAGGTGCAAAAGTGTACTATATATAGATAGATAGATATATATAGATATATCTATGTCTGTGCAAGGACATTTGTGAAGATATCTGGCAAGGGGTTACACCCTTGTAAAGTGTTACAAATTACATTCTCAGTGCTGTGGCAAAACAAGTTTTGGTAAATCTTGTTCTCGTTGGGCTACTTTGGCATGTGTTTTTTAGTTTTGTCATCTTGTATATACAGTGGTGGTCCAAAGACCTTTTTCAGGTATGACTTGCGCCATCAAGGCAGTAACACAGTAATATAAAAACGATAATCATGAGTACTGAAATACAGGATTGTTTCATAGCATGCCTTTGCCATTGTTAGGTTGAGAATGAACATTATTACAGTAGGTCATAATAATAAAAAAATAGCTTCCTAGCAATAGAGTACATGCCATTAGCTGCTCTAAATCTATCAGTAGAACATTTTGAGTGCTATATAGATTGTTGTGACAATGTAAAATGAGACTGATGAAAGAGGAGTAGGCTTAAGAAGAGTGGGAATAGAAGGCTAGTATTGTGTTAAATTAATGTGAAGAGATGAAGATGAGTGCCCATAGGAGAAGTATTGGATTGTTAGTAGAGGAGCATCTTTGCCAATAAGTCTTTGGTGGTTTTTATGATTCTACCCACATGTATTTACTAGTGTAGTTCTCCTGGAATTAAGTTGGCACAGTTATGTAAAGCCTTTGCTTAATAACTGAGCCTCGGTAGAAAGTGTTGCGACAGCTGGGCAACTTATTACACCCCCTGTGTAAACGTGTCACAGTTTCTATATGATGATTACTGTCTGTCAGTACAGCATATGTTTAGAATTGTAGTAATGTTCTGTGATGCAGTGAGACTCCTTCTTAAGGAAGAGAATTTGTGGTTAGAAGAACTGAATTTTGCAAGTTAGTATAGGCTGGGGAGAAAAAAGCATAGTGGCATTGAAACTAGCAAAGGCTTCCATGAGGGATGTGGATAGTACTAGAAAAGTTTACCACAAGTTGATGCAGCAAAGATATATGTATCCCTTACTTGAGTGTCTCTCAAATGACCTACTTTTAAGGTAGGCATATCATGTTTTGTACTGTGCTGGAAGAATAGACAAGCTAATTTATTTTTTTCGCCTTTCCTAGATTGATGAAGATCCTAGTCTTGTTCCAGAATCCATCCAGGGAGGAACATTTGGTTTCAATTCATCTGCCAATGTACCAGCCGAAGGTTTCCAGTTCTAGAAGAGAAATCCTTTTGGGGGGAAAAGAAAAAAAAATGCAGCACTGAAAAAGGTTTGATCCATCATGCTTGGCTCATGGGATCCACTGCTGCATTAATCGGAAAGAAAATGTGCAGAGTCCATTTGGTATCAGAAAAGTCCAAATGAAGTCAAGATGGCGAGTGGGTGCGAATGAGAGTGAGTGGAAAATGTTACGACAAATATCATACCGAATGCTTTTAGGTTGTACTCTGAATAAGGGCTATAGGTCAAGATCATCAGTGCCTGAGAAGGAACATTATGTAAGACTCGGCAATTGGAAACATGCAGTACAATATCATCTACAAGTGTTAAGTGGAGGAGAAATTGGATACCCATTTCTAGTCCAAGGAGGTTGAGCCCAGGCCTTGCCATAAAGCACCGTGTGTATGGATCCCTTCAAATGAGTGTCTGGACTCAATCCTGTGGAGCCAGGCTCATTTATTCAAGCTAGGACTCTACATTTTTGGAGCAGGTTCCTAGTCCTGAAATGAAGTATGTACGAGAGTGGAGTATGGGTGTGATGCTGTATGTGAACGCATGCAAACTTGATTTGCCTATAAGGGGCTAACAATAAATCCTGTAAACCACCAAAATGAGTTTTTATTGATCTACACTGGACTTAACGACCGGTTTAGCAGCAGTGTTCTGTGTAATGATTTACATATTACTTGCAGCAGACTTTAGTTTACTTCTCCAAACCGTGTTAATTGCCTTTTTTATATATATTTTTGTTTCAGAGTTGTATAGGCTTGTATTATTCCTGTTGCTTGTAAACCTGAAATATGAAAAATCAGAAAGGCTTCCCTGTGTATTTGCACCAAATATTTATTTCATGCTGTGAATAATTTCCATGTCATAATTGAAAGATCTTTCAGTAAAGCATTGAGCGAAAGTTTTCCTTAAAGAAAAATGACTTAATGTTGAGCATCTTGCTTTGCAGTAAAGCCACCTTCTTTATCCTGGCAGAGTGGCTTTGTATTTTAAGGAAGCTGCATAGTTTAGGTTTTATGCTTTTTCATCAGATGTTTTGTAGAAGACATTTCTTTGTGGACTACTGCACTGCTGAGATGATTTCAGAATTTGTTTCACGAGAAAGATATGGAAACTTTCTTAAGAGGTTTGGTGCAAATTTACTGCTGAACAAAGACTGATAATGAGGTGTGCTTAGATGTACAAATTAATGGTCTTGAACACCTTTAATAATATGCCTCATCTGTTTGTTTTAGACTTAGATATTGGCAACCATGAACAATCTATTTTGAGCCACTTTAGGGGAACATGTATTTTTAAGGCTTGCATGCCATGCATTCAAGTTTTTTTTTTTAATTGGAATAAGTTGCCTCTGTTTTGAGGTTCCAGCACACTAAATTAAGTGGAGAGTAATGAATTTGCATAAAATAAAATAAAAAATCTTTAAGGTGGCTCATTGTAGGAGATGCTGTGCCTTCCCCTTTGAGCACAAGTGTTGCATGAACAAGTTTGCTGTATTCAGAAACATACAAGATTAGCCACCATAGCTTTTATCTACTTTGTGTTTAAAGTTTGATTGATGATTCAGAAACACTGTAGAGAGTATAAAGATTATTTTGTGGTCATATTTTTGTTGAACATGGGCTATTTTTGCAGCATTCTGTCATTTGAAATGCAGTTAAACTGAAAGAGAAGCAGCCGTGTACTAGCTTGTTGAACCTTTGGATGACAGGCTAGGCTGTACTGGGGAAATAAACGTTAAAACCCTATTGTGCTCTCTGTTTAACTTGAAAAATGTAAATGTTTCATATTTTTATAGTATTGCTTATTCGAATGTAGTATTTATGGCTTTTTAAACAGTTCAGCTGTCTGAGTGACTGGTACATTTCTAAGATTTTAATGATTGTGGCAATTTGTATGCTTATCTGTCATCATTGCTACATGAACTGAGTAGCTAATACTATGTGAACTCTAGCAAAGTAGGAAAAGAGCAAGAGAAAGCTGTTTCACTTACCATTTTGTTGAATTACTTTGTTTTTTTTTTTGCCATCACATGCCTGTTTTATACATTTACCTTTTTTGCAGTAATGGTTAGTGCAACATTTTTCAAGAAGGGAGCATATCTTAAACATTTGTCTTGACAACATAGGCTAGTCAGTAGTAGGAACCTCACTTTCAGTATTGCATTCTCTGCTAGTAAGTTCATAGGTTGGTACTAGGCTGTCGGCCCTAGGGCCTATACAAGCCTAGCCATAACAATTCCCTGGCTATTTCTTCCCACACTATTTACTTCCCTGGACCCTTGTCTAGCAGGGCGACTGACTTAATCCCCGGGGTGAATTTCCTTTCTCCCATCCAATCATCAAGGTTCCTTTTGAAGAGGGCCAAAGAGGTGCTCTGCTTGACATGTATGGGCAGTCTGTTCCAGAGTCTGGGGAGTGTCTGGGTCAGGAACCTAACCCTTCAGCATGTTTAGTTTATTGTGATGACAAGGTTTCAATCCCTGGAGCGTGTGGCTGTGAGGAATTGGGATTTCTTTAAGTGTAGCATGTCCAGCAGCTCTGGGTTTGATATGGCCTTGTATGTTAAGCAGAGATCACCTCGGAGTAGACGATATGCGACAGAGTATAGCTGGAGTTTTTTAAGGCGGTCAGTATAGGGCGTCTGATTTAGGCCTGTGATTCTTTTAGTGAGGTATTTCTGCAGCCTTTCCAGTTGTTGCAGATGTCTTGAGAGGTATATACCAAATGGGGCATTGTATTTTATAATGGGTCTAATGAGGGATGAGTACAGTGGGACAACGACCTCCTTTTTTCTGGATGAAAACCCCTTAGTGATGAGGTGTGCCACACAGAAGGATTTCCTGTGTTTTGTGGCGCTGTGGTTATTGAAGGTGAGACCACTGTCCACCTGTGTCCCTAAGTCCTCTTATCACACTTAATGTTTAGTGTATTGCCACCTATGTGGTAATTCACGGGTACATGTTTTTTATCCCAAAGGGGATAACTATACATTTCTTGGCATTGAACTTGAGCCCATGGCTCTGGCACCAAGCATCTGTTTCTGTAAGGCCCTTTTGTAGAGTATCCACATAATTTGGGGATTCAGTAATGGCTCCCAGTTGGCAGTCATCTGCGAACTTTGTTGAGATAGTCTTCAGGGTAGTCTGTCCATTTGTAGGTGTGTGTGTGTGTGTGTGTGTGTGTGTGTGTGTGTGTGTGTGTGTGTGTGTGTATATATATATATATATATATATATATATATATATATATATATATATATATGTGTGTGTGTGTGTGTGTGTGTGTGTGTGTGTGTGTGTATGTATCTATATATATATATATATATATATATATATATATATATATATATATAGGGTCTATGTTAAATGTTAGAACATCCAAAATGTCGAACATTACATGGTCGAGATCAAATGTTCGACATTTGGATGTTCGAACATCAAACAAAAAAAAAAGTAAAAAAAGAAAAAAAACACTAAACAGCGTAGGCAGCAGGGCAAGCCCACACCCCCCCCACGTCAATATACCAACGCAGAGACCGCACTTCAGTGCAGAAAAGGGAAATTCTCCCTATCTGCACCGTACGTCGCCGTTGAAAGTCTATCTTCGAACACTCAAAATTTCGAACGTTTGGTCTCGACCATGTAACAATTGAAAATTTGAGCGTTCAAAGATTTGTCAGGTACCCTATATATGTATATATATATATATATATATATATATATATATATATATATAATGTGTGTGTATGTATGTGTATAAGTATATGTGTATATATATATATATATATATATATATCTATATAGATATATAGATATGTGTGTGTGTGTATATATATATATCTGAAGTAGTTAATTTAATTTAATCTGCAACCTGTGGGTATACGGATCCGTATTGGATCTGAGCCGGCAACTTTTTTCTAGCATCTGCTCCGAGCTCCTCCCCTTACCCATAATGCCCTACCATCTCCTATCTTCCCTCAGATGTCCTTCAAGGATGCATCTGCAGTCATAACAAATGGGTTGTCCTGTCGTCAGGCAGCCCTTCGGTCGGCCGGATTCCAAAGTCTGGGTCTGACCTCGGCTGGTGTCGCACTTCACCCGACGTCATCTCTGCTGGTCTTCGGGTATAAAGGCATCAGCCGACACCATTTTCCTCAGTCTTTCTTGCCGCGTGGCACCCGAAGCAGAAGCTGTTCGCAAGTGCTGGTCGGTCAGATCCAGAGATTACTACTACCGAATACTACTTCGAAGACTTCTATAAAGCTAAGTACCCCGTTGGGGACTCTTTCTTGCCTCAGCCGATGTCAGAAAAAGTAAATAACTGTTTAACTTGTGGGAAACAAATACCTCATAAAGATTTCCACTCTTACTGCTTACCTTGTTTAGGCCCAGACCACGACGTAGCAGCCTGTTTAGCCTGTGCTTCCTTCAACCGACGAACGCTTAGGCGTCAGTCGGAGTTTGCTGAACAGTTTTTCGGCTCAGATTTTGCGTACATTATGCCGTCGGATCCTCCGACTTCTCAAATTGTTAAAAAACGCAAAGAAAGACCGACTCTCGCGGTCCGCGGTTTCGGCCGAAACCACGGTTAAGCAAACCGCGAGTGTCTCGGTTTCGGCCAAAACCGAGCAAACGGGTCAATCTTCAGCCGAATCCATGACTACTACCGAGGCTCCTGCTACCCTAGTTGAATCGGCCTCTGAAGTTTTGCCTACTAATGTGGTTCCTATAGAATTATCAGACACCATCCCTTTGGATGTCTCTACCCCAGCACGTGGTGCTGCTAGGCCTCCTGCAGCCATGTCTATTAAGGCCTTTGCCAGGGCTAAAGCAGCCAAAACTGCTAAAACAGTGCCTGTTAAGCCCCCCCTCACACAGGCCCAGTTCCAGTTCTCAAATGCTTACTCTGGCAGAGGATCTCATCTCTTTAATAAGGGGATCCCAATCTCACCCAGACAGGGCCTCTCAGCCTCCAGAAAAGAAACCTAGAGCAGAGCCCCCAGAGCCAGTGTCCTCAGATGATTCTTCTGATGATTCAGACATTACAGACCATCCAGAGACTCCTTTTTCTACTTATGAAGATTCCGATGCTGAAGAATCTATTCCATCTGCCTCTCCACCAGAGGAATTTTCCTTTGGGGAAACCTTACATGCTATGAGAGAGCAATTCCAATGGCAGGGAAAAGATTTCTCAGATTCAAGAAAAAGGCTTAGGACCTTTCTACACTTACCGCAACATAGGCCCTTAGCTATACCTCCAGTTCTGCCTGTTGTGGATGATGCATTTAATGATGTTTGCACTGCTCCTGATACTTTACCTCCAGCCCCTGCCAAACCAGATAGGTTTTACAGGGTACCGGACACTCATCACCACCTATACAAGGCCCCACTTGCAGATCCTGAGACTATCTCCCAGGGGCCTAAGGCAGTAGCTTCAACCTCAGAAAACAACCCTCTCCCTTCTGAAAGGGAATCCAGGTCCTTAGAGAGATGGGGTAAAAAAGTTTACACCTCTGCTACTCTTTCAGCTAGAGCTTTGAACTGTCAGTTTCATATGATCCAATACCAAGAGTTTATGCTTGATCAGTTAACTAAGAAACTGTCCTCTGATGACTCCTTAGATAAGAAATATGTTTTAGAAATGGTAAATAACATTCAGCGGGTTAGTAACCATTCTTTAAAATGTGGCTATGATGCACTGGAGGCTTCATTTAGATCAGCCATGACTGGCACAGTTATAAGAAGGCATGCATGGTTGAAAGAACAGGTCTTGCGGATCATGTTAAAGCAAAGCTGTTAGATGCTCCTATGGATAAGGCCAGTCTATTTGGTTCTCCTGCTCAGCAAGTAATGAAGAAAATGGAAGAGAAGGCAAAATCTGTACAAACAGTTAAAGATTTCTTACAGGTTCAGCCCCCAAGGTTTAGCAGGAACTGGCCTTCCAAAAATTGGTTCTTTCCAGACTCCTCTAAATCTCAGAGAGGCAGGAATAGACGTTCCAGAGGCAGAAATCAATCCAGAGGAGGTGCCTACAGAGGACGCCAGTGGCAAGGCAATAACCAGCGAGACACAGACACAACCACTGCCACTGCAACAGGACAATCACAAAAATTGGCACTATATCACAAAAGACAAGTGGATTTTGCAGACCATAGACCAAGGCTACAGGTTTCACTTCCACACCTTACCAGTAAAAAGAGGAATGCCAAACCTACCTCCAAATCAGAAAACAGAAGCTCTAAAGCAGATAGCTCAATTAACAAAGATGAGAGCTGTGGAAAGAGTACCACCAACAGAACAGGGCAAAGGATTCTACTCCAGACTCTTCCTAGTACCAAGAAAAGAGAAAAGTTGGAGACCTATTCTCGACCTGTCCACCTTAAACACATTCATCATTGTCCCAAAATTCAAAATGCTGACCCTACAGCAACTTCTTCCCATGCTGGGCAAGGAGTGTTGGCTGGTAACTCTAGATCTCAAGGAGGCATACCTGCACGTCCCCATACGACCAAATTGCAGAAGATACCTCAGATTTCTTGCAGGATCAGAGCATTATCAATTCTCAGCATTGCCCTTTGGCTTATCTACTGCCCAGAGTATTCACAAAATGCCTGGCATCAGTAATCGCTCATTGCAGGCTACAGGGTGTCCAAATTTATCCATACCTGGTCGTCTGCCTGATACAAGCGGACAACAAAAGCAAACTGACAAAAGACTTACAAAGAGTCATTTGCTTACTACAAGCCCTGGGATACACAGTCAATTTAAAAAGTCAAGACTAATACCATCCCAAACAAAAACATTCTTGGGTGCAGAATTGGACACAGTAAAACAAATGGCATTCCTAACTGCAGAAAAACAAGAACAACTCCCTCATTACTTCTTGGCATTAACAAAGCAGAACAAACTAACAGCAAGGAAAGTACTGCAGGCCTTGGGCTTCATGGCATCATGCATAATCCTGGTCCCCATGCCAGATTGCATATGAGAAAACTACAGTGGTACCTAAAGAATTTATGGTCTCAACACAGGCACAGCTTAGAAACCGAAATACCACTAATCCCATGCCTGAAACAAGAGTTCCTATGGTGGGCTCAAGCATGCCAGTCAAACCCAGGCTTGCCCTTCCACAACTTTCAAGCAAGCCAAACCATCACAACGGACGCCTCAGACCTAGGTTGGGGGGCCCACATGCTGGACAAATGCATACAAGGATTATGGACCCCAGATCAACTGCACCTGCACATAAATCAAAAGAAATGCTGGCAGTAAAACTAGCAATCCAGAATTTCAGACCATTCCTCAAAGAAGGCCATTTGATGATAAGGACAGACAACACCACAGTCATGTGGTACATCAACAAACAGGGAGGCACTCATTCATACCCCTATGCCGAATGACTCTGGACCTATGGAATATGGCTCTGAGCTACAACATTCAGTTACAGGCAATATTTGTACCGGGAAAAGAAAACATCCTAGCAGACATGTTAAGCAGAACTACCTCGGATGCTCACGAATGGATGCTACACCCGGACATCTTCAAGGCCATCACACAGAAATGGGGAATGCCACAAATAGACCTATTCGCATCCCCACTCAATCACCAGCTCAAGAAATTCTGCACAAGGACATACCACCCACTTGCATGGAAGGTGGACTCTCTATCCTTCAGTTGGAAAGGCCTGACAGCATATGCATTCCCACCTCTTCCTTTGATGCACAAGATACTACTGAAAATCAAAGAGGAGCGTCCAAGGATAATTATGATAGCTCCAAATTGGCCAAGACAACACTGGTATCCATTGCCGAGGAGCATGTCACGGGGGAGAACGTGGACACTACCCCTGATGCCTTTGATGTTAACTCAGAACGACTACAACATCATGCATCCAAATCTAAAAACTCTGCAACTAACTGCCTGGAACATTACATAACCGCAACTAACCCAGATTTATCCCAAAGGGTTAAAGACATTATCCTGGAGGCCCGCAGACCTTCTACAAGAAGGAACTATGCAGGGAAATGGAAAAGGTTTGTCATTTGGAGCACTGAAAGAGGAAAAGATGTGTCAAAGATAGATATTGCCAACATCCTGGAGTATTTGGCAGAGCTTCTCCATACAGGCCTGTCCTATTCCTCCATCAAGATACATGCATCAGCTATTTCTGCAGAATACAGCTTGATCCCCTGTCTTCTCACATCCTCTACTCAGGCAGTTCCTCAGAGGAATCAAGAATGTAAAACCTCCTAGGAAACCACCATTACCAGCATGGGACTTAAACTTTGTGCTAGAAAAATTGACACTCCCTCCATTCGAACCAGCAGCAACAGCAGATCTTCAACACCTATCCTGGAAAACTGCTTTCCTACTGGCAATTACTTCAGCAAGAAGGGTTTCGGAACTACAGGCCTTAATGGCAGTACAACCCTTCCTAATCTTCCATCCAGATAGAGTATCCATGAGAACTAATCCTACATTTATGCCTAAGGTGGTATCCAGAGTGTCTCTAAACCAGGCAATCCACCTACCTACCTTCTTTCCCAATCCACAGAACAGGGGGGAAAGACTGCTGCATACCTTGGATGTACATAGACAGTTGCGCTACTACTGGACAGAACCAAGGGCAATAGAAAACCTGACCAGCTTCTAGTGGCCTATGCAACAGGAAGGGAAGGAAAAGCAATTTCCAAACAGACAATTTCCAAGTGGATAGGAAATTGCATCAGATTCTGTTACTCCTACCATGGAAAACCAATTCCACAGAACATAAGACCTCACTCTACAAGGGCTACAGCCACTACCACAGCTTTCTTACGAGGAGTGGCAACCAAGGACATTATTGAGGCGGCTACTTGGACCTCCGTGCATACATTTGCCAAGCATTATAACTTACCTCTATACTCTAGATCCCGAGCAGGGTTTGCCACTGCTGTATTGCAAGGGATCCTAACTACACCATAATTCTTCTTCCTCCTCCCCTAGTTTGGCTATGGTATTCTACCCATTTGTTATGACTGCAGATGTATCCTTGAAGGACATAGTACAGTTTTGTACCTACCATAAATGTAGATGTCCGAACAGGATAGCATCTGCAGTCAGGATTACCACCCTCCTTCCCTCTGTGGTATTCCTAGGGTATTTACCCTCCTAATAGCTAGCTGGGGGGGGATCTCTTATGGTGTATTTGTTTGTATATATGTACATACATGCTTATTTTTTGTGTTTGCCTACTTTTTTTTGGAAACATTGGCATTTACCCAAAATTTAGTTTTCCAAGAGGGCGACTGGCATCTGGGGCAAGAAACACTGAGGAAAATGGCGTCGGCTGATGCCTTCATACCCGACCAGCAGAGATGACGTCGGGTGAAGTGCGACACCAGCCGAGGCCAGACCCAGACTTTGGAATCCGGCCGACCGAAGGGCTGCCTGATGACAGGACAACCCATTTGATGTCCTTCATGGATGCATCTGCAGTCATAACAAGTGGGTTGTCCTGTCGTCAGCCCTGCAGTCGGCCGGATTCCAAAGTCGGGTCCGCTCGCTGATGTCGACTCCACCCGACGTCATCTCTGTTGGTCTTCGGTATAAAAGCATCAGCCGGCGCCATTTTCCCCAGTCTTTCTTGCCGCGTGGCGCCAAGCAGAAGCTGTTCGCAAGTGCGGTCGGTCAGATCCAGAGATTACTTCTACCGAATACTACTTGAAGACTTCTAAAGCTAAGTACCCGTTGGGGACTCTTTCTTGCCTCAGCCGATGTCAGAAAAAGTTAACAATTGTTTAACCTGTGGGAAACAAATACCTCATAAAGATTTCCACTCTTACTGTCTGCCTTGTTTAGGCCCAGCCCACGGCGTAGCAGCCTGTTCGGCCTGTGCCTCTTTCAACCGACCGAACGCTTGGCGTCGGTCGGAGTTTGCAGAACAGTTTTCGGTTCTGATTTTGCGTACATTATGCCGCCGGATCCTCCGACTACCCCCAAAAGCAAAGATAAAGACCGACACTCGCGGTCCGCGGTTTCGGCGAAACCACGGTAAAGCAAACCAGCAGTGTCTCGGTTTCGCCGAAACCGAAAACTGCTCAAAGTACAGCTGAACCTATTCTTACAACTGAGGCCCCTGCTACAACTCTTGAATCGACCTCAGAAATTTTACCCACTACGGTGGTTGACTTATCAGACACCATCCCCTTGGATGTCTCTACCCCAGCACGTGGTGCTGCTAGGCCTCCAGCTGCCATGTCCATTAAGGCCTTCGCCAGGGCTAAAGCAGCCAAGACTACTAAAACAGTGCCTGTTAAACCCCCACATCCAGGCCCTCTTCTAGTTCTCAAATGCTTTCTTTGGCAGAAGATTTAATTTCTTTAATTAGAGGATCTCAATCTCACCCAGACAGGGCCTCTCAGCCCCAGAGAAGAGACCTAGGGCAGAGCCCCTGAGCCAGTGTCTTCTGATGATTCTGCTGATGAATCAGACATAACTGACCAGCCTGAGGCTCCCTTCTCCAATTTTGAAGATTCTGATGCTGAAGAATCCATTCCAGCTGCTTCCCACCAGAAGAATTCTCCTTTGGGGAAACCTTGCATGCCATGCGAGAACAGTTCAATGGCAGCAACAGGACTTTTCAGACTCCAGAAAAGACTTAGGACCTTTCTGCACCTCCCACAGCACAGGCCCTTAGCTATACCTCCTGTTCTCTCTGTGGTGGATGATGCTTTCAATGATGTTTGCTCCGCTCCAGATTCTTTACCCCCAGCCCCTGCCAAACCAGACAGATTTTACAGGGTGCCAGATACTCATCACCACCTTTACAAGGCCCCACTTGCAGACCCAGAAACTATATCCCAGGGTCCCAAGGCAGTAGCCGCGACCACAGCTAAAAACCCTATTCCTTCTGAAAGGGAAGCAAGGTCACTAGACAGATGGGGTAAAAAGGTCTACACTTCAGCTACTCTCTCAGCTAGAGCTTTAAACTGTCAGTTTCACATGATAACTAACCACTGATGAATCTCTTGATAAGAAATATGTATTAGAGATGGTAAATAACATACAACAGGTTAGCAACCATTCCTTAAAATGTGGCTATGATGCACTGGAGGCTTCATTTAGATCAGCCATGACAGGCACAGTGATAAGAAGGCATGCATGGCTAAAGGAACAAGCTTTACCGGATCATGTTAAAGCTAAGTTGCTAGATGCTCCTATGGACAAGACAAGTTTGTTTGGTACACCTGCCCAGCAGGTTATGAAGAAAATGGAAGAAAAGGCAAAATCTGTTCAAACTGTTAAAGATTTCTTGCAGGTTCAACCCGCAAGGTTTAGCAGGAACTGGCCTGCCAAAAATTGGTCCTTTCCTGACTCCACAAAATTTCAAAGGGGCAGGAATAGACGTTCCAGAGGCAGAAACCAATCCAGAGGAGGTGCCTACAGAGGACGACAGTGGCAAGGTAACAACAGAGGCACAGACACAGCCACTGCCACTACATCAGCACAACCACAGTGACTTAATCCTAAATCCGCCTACCAGGGAACAAATAGCAGCTCCTCTAGGCGGAAAGTTAACCTTATTTTCAAAGAACTGGCACTACATAACAAAGACAAGTGGATTTTACAAACCATAGATCAAGGTTACGGTTTCACTTCCACACTTTACCAGTCAAAGAGGAATGCCAAATCTACCTCCAAATCAAAAACAGAGGCTCACGCCAGATAATGGAGTTAGCAAACATGAGAGCTGTGGAAAGAGTGCCAACAGCAGAACAAGGAAAGGGGTTCTACTCCAGACTATTCCTAGTTCCAAGAAAGGAAAAAGTTGGAGACCAATTCTCGACCTGTCCACCTTAAATACATACATCATTGTCCCAAAATTCAAAATGCTGACCCTACAGCAACTTCTTCCCATGCTGGGCAAGGAGTCTTGGCTGGTAACTCTAGATCTCAAGGAGGCATACCTGCATGTCCCCATTCGACCAATCTGCAGAAGATACCTCAGATTTCTTGCAGGATCAGAGCACTATCAATTTTCAGCATTGCCCTTTGGCTTATCTACTGCGCCCAGAGTATTCACAAAATGCCTGGCATCAGTAATCGCCCATTGCAGACTACAGGGAATTCAAATTTACCCATACCTGGACGACTGCCTGCTACAAGGGGACAACAAAAGCAAGCTGACAACAGATTTACAAAGGGTCATTTACTTGCTACAAGGACTGGGATACACAGTCAATTTACAAAAGTCAAGGCTGATACCATCCCAAACAAGGACATTCTTGGCGGAATTGGACACAGTACAACAAATGGCATTCCTGACTACAGAAAAACAAAAGAACTTCCTCTTTACTTCTTGGCACTAACAAAACTGAACAAGTTAACAGCAAGAAAAGTTCTGCAGGCCTTGGGCTTCATGGCATCATGCATAATCTTGGTCCCATTTGCCAGACTACATATGAGGAAACTACAGTGGTACCTAAAGAATTTATGGTCCCAACACAGACACAGTCTAGAAACAGAAATCCCACTAATTCCATGCTTAAAACAGGAGTTCCTATGGTGGGCTCAGGCATGCCAGTCAAACCCAGGCCTACCCTTTTGCAGATGTCAACCAAGCCAGACCATCACAACAGACGCTTCAGACCTAGGATGGGGGGCCCACATGCTGGACAAATGCGTGCAAGGATTGTGGACACAGGATCAACTTCACCTGCACATCAATCTAAAATAAATGCTGGCAGTAAAACTGGCAATCCAAAAGTTCAAACCATTTCTCAAAGAGGGCCAGTTGATGATAAGGACAGACAACACCACAGTCATGTGGTACATCAACAAACAGGGAGGCACTCATTCATACCCCTATGCAGAATGACCTTGGAGCTGTGGACCCTGGCACTCAGCTACAACATTCAGTTACAGGCAATATTTGTACCGGGAAAGACAATACTCTAGCAGACATATTAAGCAGAACCACTTGGATGCCCACGAATGGAAGCTGCACCCGGACATCTTCAAGACCATCTCGAAGAAATGGGGAATGCCACAGATAGACCTATTCGCATCACCTCTCAATCACCAGCTCAAAAATTCTGCACAAGGACATTCCACCCACTAGCATGGAAAGTGGACTCACTCTCCTTCAACTGGAAAGGCCTAACAGCATATGCATTCCCACCTCTTCCTTTGATACACAAGGTACTACTAAAAATCAAGGAAGAACGTCCAAGGATAATCCTGATAGCTCCAAACTGGCCAAGACAACACTGGTACCCACTACTGAAGAGCATGTCTCGAACAATATGTGGCCAATACCCTGATGCCTTTGATGTTAACTCAGAACAACTACAGCATCATACATCCAAACCTAAAAACGCTGCAACTGACTGCATGGAACATCACATAGCAGCAGCTAATCCAGAACTTTCCCAAGGAGTTAAAGACATTATTCTTGAAGCACGCAGACCTTCAACAAGAAGGAACTATGCTGGAAAATGGAAAAGGTTTGTCATTTGGAGTACGGAAAGAGGAAAAGATGTGTCAAACATAGATATGCCTAACATTCTGGAGTATCTGGCGAACTTCTTCATTCAGGCCTGTCCTACTCCTCCATCAAGATACATGCATCAGCTATTTCAGCAGAATACAGCTTTGATCCACCTGTTTTTAGCACCCTTTGCTCAGGCAGTTCCTCAGAGGAATCAAGAATGTAAAACCTCCAAGGAAACCACCATTACCAGCTTGGGATTTAAACTTTGTGCTAGAAAAGTTGACACTATCACCCTTTGAACCAGCAGCAACAGCAGACCTACAACACATGTCATGGAAAACTGCTTTCCTACTGGCAATTACTTCAGCAAGGAGGGTTTCAGAACTACAGGCCTTAATGGCAGTGCAACCCTTCCTAATCTTCCACCAAGATAGAGTGTCCATGAGGACTAATCCTACATTTATGCCCAAGGTGGTATCCAGAGTGTCTTTAAACCAGGCAATCCACCTTCCTACCTTCTTTCCCAACCCACAAAACAGAGGGAAAGAATACTGCATACCTTGGATGTACATAGACAGCTACGCTACTACTTGGACAGAACAAAAATAGCAGAAAGACTGACCAACTTTTTGTAGCCTATGCAACAGGAAGGGAAGGAAAAGCTATTTCCAAACAGACAATCTCCAAATGGATAGGAAATTGCATACGATACTGTTACTCCTTCCATGGAAAACCAATTCCACAGAACATAAGACCTCATTCTACAAGGGCAACAGCCACTACCACAGCCTTCTTACGAGGAGTGGCAACCAAAGACATTATTGAGGCGGCTACTTGGACCTCCGTGCATACATTTGCCAAACATTATAATTTGCCTCTATATTCCAGATCCCGAGCAGGGTTTGCCACTGCTGTACTGCAAGGGATCCTAAACACACCATAATCTACCTTTATCCTCCTCCCTAGTTGGCTATGGTATTCTACCCACTTGTTATGACTGCAGATGCATCCATGAAGGACATAGTACAGTTTTGTACCTACCATAAATGTAGATGTCCGAACTGGATAGCATCTGCAGTCAGGATTACCCTCCCTCCTTCCCTCTGTGGTACTCCTAGGGTGTTTACCCTCCTAATAGCTAGCTGTTGGGGGAGTCTTTTATGGTGTATTTGTTTGTATATATGTACATATATGCTTATTGTTGTGTTTACCTCTATCTATTTGGAAACATTGGCATCTATCAAAATTTTAGCCTGCAAGAGGGCTACTGGCATCTGGGGCAAGAAACACTGAGGAAAATGGCGTCGGCTGATGCTTTTATACCCGAAGACCAACAGAGATGACGTCGGGTGGAGTGCGACATCAGCCGAAGCCGGACCCGGACTTTGGAATCCGGCCGACTGCAGGGCTGCCTGACGACAGGACAACCCACTTGTTATGACTGCAGATGCTATCCAGTTCGGACATCTACATTTATGGTAGGTACAAAACTGTACTTTATGACTGCAGATGCTATCCTGTTCGGACATCTACATTTATGGTAGGTACAAAACTGTACCATCTCATTTGCCGCACCAGTATTGTGCATCGTGGTCTCCTTTGCTCTGAGCTCAGGGATAGTAAGTAGAAACTTTTTTGCTGAATATCTAGGTGTGCTTGACTAGGATTTCCCTTCCTCCCCTTCTGTAGTATCGCATTTGGTCGTTGGTGTAAAAAAAAAAAGTTTTTTTGTATTAGAGTAGTAGTTAGGCCTGCCCTTCCCCTACCTGTGTGTGTGTGTGTGTGTGTTTTTTTTTTTGGAAAGGTAGTGCTTTTACCTTGGAATGCAGGGCCTATGGCTGACCAGCCAAAGCCTGTGTTCAAAAAATGTACAGAGTGTGGCCATAAGCTTTACCCTGCCGATGGTCACACTCTGTGTGTGATATGCTTAGGAGTGGCACATTTATCCACTCAGTGTGCTGTCTGTTCAGGTTTCAACCCTAGGGCCCTTAGGGATCGTAAGGCCAAGCTAGTTACCAAAGGCCTTCTCCCTGTTGCCATGCTGGAATCTGCCTCGTCCTCTGTCACTAGTGTACCACCCCAGACAGGGACTCAACCTCCCTCTGGCGATGGGTCTTCAAAGGACAGATCTTCAGTCAGCGAGTCTGACAAAGATAAGGAAAAAGAGAAGGAAAAGGAAAGGCACAGAGAAGAAAGGGAGAAAAAGAAGGACAGGCATCGTAAGAGATCCCCAGACAGGGAGCTCTTTCTCAGCCCCCCCATCTAAGACCATGAGGCCCATTTCTTCTTGGCGCCGGTCTCCTCGTTTCTCATTGGAGCTGTTGGAACATTCGGACCCAAGGCCCTCTACCCCACTGCGCAGACCAGCCAGATCCAAGTCGGTGGCCTCTTCGAGGTCGACTCGGAGCCTATCAGACATGGATATGGACAGGATGATGCGGAGATTTATTCAGACCCAAATTCATATGGGAGTCTTGCCAGGTCCCTCTCCCTCTGGAGGGGCAAACTCAATGCCTCTTTTCCACCCCATCTTTCCTTCCCCAATCCGTGCTTCGGCTTCGGGGCTCTTGGATCCGAGGTTCTTCGGAACCTGTAGCTCGACACCGACGGTTCCTCCAACCTCGACTCCGGCTGTTACCTTGAGTTCCTCAGATCTGACTTGTTCGGATCTGAGTAACTCTCGTAGCCGCTCATAGGGAGTCGGACTCGGGGGAATGGATTCTTAGGCTCCAACCCTTTCGGACCCGATCCGTTCCCTCAGACCTCAGGCTACCCTGTCTTCGGCTCCGGTCCCTGCTTCGGATCCGGAGAGGGCTTCTCCCTCGGCCTTCGAAGTGATGGAGAGGGTTCTCTCCCAGGGATTGAGACCCCAGCCCATCCCCTCAGATACCGCCCAGGCCCC
>NC_056733.1:1997615520-1997721163 GCF_019279795.1 Protopterus annectens | reverse complement strand
GTACACCTTGTGACATCAGAGATGTTTAAATTATCCAATAGGAATCACTAAGAGGGTATATAAGTGATTTTTAACTATTTTAACATGTATTAAGAGTCGGAAGAAGCCTTTTGGCGAAAGCGCTCACTCAGATTTCAAATAAATGTTCTTTGAGCTCTAAAAATACTTTCACGTATTATTGCATTATTGCGTACAGAACTGTGGATTATATCAACGTTTCATTGCCAGTAGAGGTTCACGTTCATGCTGTGTGTTTATGGACTTTTTATTGTAACGTGAACCCTCGTCTCAGTCAACGGCTGCACCGCGTTGTGTTTGGAGTTCTGATAGATATAGTTTACTTTGCCCAAAACTGAAACACTGTCAATGGTGTCTTCAGTGAGGGTGATTTCTCCTCCAGGCTGTCGTATATATGGATGTGTACATGCATGCAATATTGAGAACACTGAACACATGTATTTATTTTGCATTTGAGAATTCTCATGCATTTCCTTTGGCTCTTCTCTCCCACATTGTAACAGTACTCATGGCAGGGCACAGTCAAAATAGTGCAAGACAGGGATATCAATTTGAACCAAGGTATCGACCTGGCAAGCCAAGGAAGCAGCGCCATTTGTGCAACAGTGGTCAGCATCAACCGCCTTCGCCGGACCCTGATTACAGCAGTCTGTCAAGTATGACATGGTGCCTATGTGGGAAATGCACAATGATGACCACGTCACTCGAATGCCTATGTTGTGTGTCTTCGCCACGAGCAATTGAGAAATGGGCAGAAGTAACGTCAACTTCAGGTCACAATGCATGCATAACTGTGCACCCACAGTTTGACTCTGCATGCCTTTATACCCACAATTTAAAAACTATATTCAGGCTTCTGTGTCGGCGTAGAGGGTATTATCAACTACCGCAGTGGACAAACAAGTACATTCTCTGTCAGTGTGTCTCTCTGTCAGTGTGTCTCTCTGTCAGTGTGTCTCTGTCAGTGTGTTTCTCCCTGCCTGACCACAGGATTGCTCTGTGGATGTTCACAGACTAATTGTGTTTTATGCACATATCAGAGTGTAAAGATTTGAGGATTTTGTCTTTGCACCTGGCTGTGTGGAAAAGTAGTGGTCATAATTCCACATTTCAGCCCCTTTCCTGCAAGGTAATTACATTTGGCTACCTGTGCGATGGAATCACATTGCAGAAAACCATCGTGTTGAATGCATGGAAGTACTACAGCTCACTACAGAAGACCATCGTGTTGAATGCAATGTCTAACATGGTGCTACAATGAATTCATGTGATGTGAAATGGAGTCTACAAATGGGTTATGGATGGTTTGTGATGTGTAATGTTATGGTTTCCTGACTTGATGAATATAGCTAAGGGATTGGTTCTTAAGTTGTTAATGGATGGTAAATTAAATGGTGTGTGTCTGATGGTTAAATGGATGGAATTGATAAGCTATGTAAGGTAGAATTGTATTACTGATGGTGTATGGACTGGTTATTACATGCAGTCACTAAATGTATCTTTTTGGCTTCATCTGTGAATGGTATGATTATAGTCCTGCACATTACACACTTGGAAAGTGCCATTTTCAATGGAGTATCAATCCAAGCATGAAATAGTGAAGCATTCATAGCATTGAGGGCGCAGGTTGTTAAATAGGGATAGTAGTTTGTAACAAGTTGGTCCGGGTGAAACTTTTGTTTGGTTGTGGTCATTTGGGAACAAGTAGCTGAGCATGCAAGTTTGCAATTTTAAGGTACATGGTGTTCCTGCTGTTGAGCAGTTGAGTCTCTGGACAAATGATCATATTTTATGGAATGTGTACTGGTATTGTGAAGTGAAAAAGTTTTCAGAAATAGTGATGTGTATGTGTGCTGCTAGAATTAAATTAAATAACAAAGTTCAATCGATTGGTAAGATCTGTCATGTTGTGCAGATGTAGACCAAGAGACTGCTATTGTGGAATGTCTCGTCTTAGCCTTGATTTGCAGTACTATTGTGTGAATGATGGAGCGGTATGAAGTTGTGTGATTCCTTTTTATTTGTCGGCAGCTGGAGCTTGTGCAGTGTTTAAGGACTGGTCCTTGGTGAATAAATGTATGCATGTAGATTTTTTTGGCTGGGCAAGCGTCGCATGCATCTGGAAGACTGCTGGATGCATCTGGAAGACCAGTTGGATGCAACTGGTGATGTGAGTGGATCAGGCTGTAGACGGAAGTATTGTGGTGTGAGTGGACCTCTGATGCTGGCTACCTTGACGAGGTACAGAGGCTTTTCACAATAGTGCTGTGGGAATTGCCACTTTTGCACATTGTAAACCAAAAGCCAGCTAATCTTGTATGTCTGAGGGATCAGTTGACTTCTGGTACATTTTTAAAAATTAAATGGTATATGATTGCTATAGATTTGTAAGGTCTATTAAAATAAAGTGTTTCATACGTGATGGATCTTCATTACACAGCAGTCTTAATGTATACAGGGGTTATATTTAGAGATAAATGGATATAGCACAGACTTTGTAAATTGAGATGCTGTAAAGCTAAAAATGTAGTAAGACCATGGATACTAAGCGATGAAATTCTGAGTAAACCAATATATGGTGCAGTATATGTAGTTGACCATTGCTGGAACTGTGAAGTCCAGCCAAATAAGTTCACTAATCTCACTATTAAGAGCCCTACTGATGAAGTACAGTAACGGCTACAAAAAGGATAATTTTGCAGTGACCATGCGTAGACAGTAACAGGATGTTATTGCATAAGACTATGTCTGGCACAATTAAAGTGCAACAATTTACAACTGGTATGCATTACCATAAGTTTTTTTTTTAATATTGACTCAAAGCATGTGGGTGCTGTCATGCAGGTCTGAAATTATTTGTTTATAGTGTATCATCTGTTGGCTATTTAAACAGGAAGGGAAAATAAGTGGCAGACTATTGCTTTGCAAAGCAGGGAACTATTGCCAGTGCTATGTTGCTTGGTTTTAAATTTGACAGGAGTAGTGCAACAAAAAAAGTCTCCCACTAAGGAGGAAAAGGCAGACTAGCAAACAATACATTGGTCTGGTCACCTGCTGTGATGAGCTGTCAATCACATGCAGATAATGGCTCAAATTACCCTTGGCTGTTTGACAGCTAGGGAAGGTAGGTGTGAAGTGGGAGGGGAGATTCCTTGGAGAGCTAGATTCCAGCCTTCACAAAAGAAAGCAAGTTAGCATTTGAAAGGAGAAAAAGTTAGAAAATGCAGTTTTGTGTTCTGTTCTGTAGCATTTGCACTGCTTGTGTTTCAAGTGGTCATTTAAAAAGGATAACAATTTAACCAAAAGTAGTGGATTTGAAGACTGCAGTGAATGCTTGTTAAGTCAATGAAGTCACGGCAACTTAAGGGAAAATGTGGCAGATCTGATGCAATTTTCGGGAGACAAATGATGCATTCTGGGATTGTTGAGGCAGAGTAAACAGTCTGAATTTTTTCAATATGCCAGACCCCATGTGGTCAGAGTCAGAAATTGCATCTAAAAATATCTAAAAAGCTACAAATACTCTCAAAGTGCTGTTAAAATGTAGGAAACATCAAACCATGATGAAATTAATATGTTTTTTGAGTCTGAGGGCGCGGTTGTCCTTTAACATTTTCTAATGAAAAAATACTAATGTCTTTGTAGATGTATGAAACAGCATTTTCCAAGGCTTTCATTATGTCATATTTTCAAGCCTTCTTACTTACAAAAACACTTGTTTATTGCTTAAGCCAATATAGACATTTACCCTTGTAAAAATAAAATATCTTAATTCTACATATAATATAATCAATGCACTTTTATACCCCACCCCCACACCAGCAGCCCAAGATCACATCGTATTCACAATAAACTTGCTTTTGTCAAGTCTTTCAATTCTTGTTATGCTGTAAATTCAATATTTCCTACAACCAAAAAATGCTTGTTTACTTCAATATCTTTAACAGATACAACAGTCACTGAAATGACTCTTCCCCTACAATTAAAATATCATTGACTACATACTACAAAAAAAACTGCTTTACTATATATAACATAAATGTTACATCATGGAGTGTATCATACAAATGCAAATAAGAACAAAAATTGTTTTACTTAGTCACTTTTTTGTCCCTTTTCACTAATGACATAAATGGGGTATATGACTTACAGTCCACCCACAAAATTAACAAAGTCAACAAAAGTCCAGTCATTCTGAGCCACTTTTGATGGAAAACCATATTTCACAAATGTGATTGATGTTTTATAGTCTCCCATTTATTCCCTAATTTCAGTAATGTTGGTCTTCTCCCTGGTCATCTCCATCTCCTAAAACCAGACTTTGGTTTATGTCCCAGGTACTCCTGATTCTTCTAGTGAATTCATGTGCTTTTTCTGTCTGCCAAGCATTTTCCTTTGGAACACTGGAAAGTGTTTCACTGGCAAAGTCTCTGTATGAGCTTTACTGTTAGAAGAATGAGAAGCAGGGTCCTTTTCTGTTTGCTGGCTCAGTTTTGTTGGATAAAGTGTTTTCTTACTTCCTCCTTAGCTCAGTCTACATCCAAAAATGTATTTCTTCCTTCAGGGAAAAATATTCTGAAAACAGCTGGATAAACCAGCTTGAATTTCACACCTCCCTCTCAGCATTTCTTGATTGCTGGGATAAGTTTTCGTTTCTTCTGTCTAGTATACAGTGAATAGTCATTTTCTACAAACACTGCTGTTTCCAGTTTTAATACTTTTCCTTTTTGACAGAGTTTTGTCAGGATCAACTCTTTCTGCTGGTATAATTGCATCTTTACTAATGCAGGTGTTGACTACTTCCTTATGGCCAGGTTTGGAGCATACACTTGCTTTGGCCTTTCAGTTAACAAATCCTCCTGTGGAATACTAGTCCAGTTGGTTATTCATACTTTCATAAAATTAATAAAGTGCATTATTTCCATTTTGTCTGGCACTGCAGAAAATCTCAGGTTTTCTGTCAGTATTCTGTCTTCTGACACTATCATTCTTGAGATGACTCTTCTCGAGAAGTTTCAGACTCAGCCAGCCTTTTATTCATTTCAACCTCTGATTTATGCAGTTTTATCAGTTCATCTGAATAGCTACTTAAAGCTTCTTTTTCTGGCCTTTTGTTATTTGAGTTAATATACCTTCAGTGTTTAATTTATTTTAATCACCTCTGAGTACTTTGGTTTCTCTTGTACCAAAGCTGAAGCTTAAACTGCTTTTTGCTGAGCAGCTACATGATTCTTTCCAGACAATGTATTTTCTTCACCTTTTCTGGTTTATTTTCTTTCAGGTTCTCTAAATTTCTTTTTTGTTGGCATCCAGGCAGTATACTTACTAGCCAGTAAATGAATGTTACCCCAAAAGAGAGTTTTTTCTTTTCTCAGTTTCTGTTTTCACACTGGGAGAGCTGAATTTAAGCTAATGATCAGTGTGCAGCTATTTTGTAAGTCCCGAGTTCCCCAGGTCTTGAGTGGGTCTCAGTTTGCCACTTCTTTTGGTGTCTAATTTTCTTCCCCTAGAGTGCTTGTCTTTTTTTATGCTTGGGAAGAAAAGGTGAAAATTTGCTAGGATAGATTCTGTTATGCCTGGGAGAGGAAAACAGGTAAAAAAAACCTTGGTGATTTCATCTGCTTACCTTTTTGTCCAGTCTTTCAAATTATTTCTCTGATGGAGGAACCCCTTATCCAAGTGAAACATCTAGGAGCTCTGAAGAAACACAGCCTTGAGTCCAAGAACAACCACTGGTTAAAAAATGGACCTTTTATTAAAACAACCACATTTTTAAAAATTAATAAAATCAGTAAAAAACAAAGAAGTGATTGACAATACACCAGTTAAGTGCTTTCATCCCAAAGCTTTGAGGGACTTCATCAGAACTGAAAATACAATAGAGTAACACACACTGTTTAAAAGCATCAGTGCCTATAATTAATTAATACTCAATTAACCTTAACCAATTGAAACCTAACAACATTTAAGGAAAGAACAACCACAACTGCTAGAACAATTAATCCTCCAAGTGCCTTAATTTTAAAACACAGTTGATGTTTAAGTTTTCATTGAGCCCTGGGTAGACAAAGGCATTCAAATGAAGTTGCCATTTTAATTCACAAAATCTAACTGCACTGATAACACTTTCCCTTGTAAGTCATTCATTATTTGCTGAACCACTGCAAAATGAAATTCATGTTCTTGAAACTCACTTATATGTTTACTTAAGGCATTAGTTCATTTTCCTTTCTTTACATCCAAAAGATGCTTATAAATTCTCTCACAAAACCTTCTTGTAGTCTTGCCTATGTAAAATACAGGACAATGTAGGCACTTAGCAATATAAACTACATTTTTAGATTGGCAGTTGTAGTGACCCTTAACATGTATCCTAGTTTGCACAATTTGAAAATGCTCTTTGGTAACCAAAATGTGTGGACATTGTTTACACATGTCACATTTATAGTTTTCCCATAGCTTTACTACTGGGCCACTTAGAGCAATTACTGCAAGTCTCCAATAGATTTTTAAAAGATAAACCCCTTTTAAATACAATATTTGGGATAACACCCAGTAGGTCACCAATGCCCTTGTCAAGAGAAAACAGATTCCAGTTTTTCTTGACAGCATTGACTATACCTTTACTATGTAAATTAAAGGTAGTAATAAATGAAAAATTCCCTTTACATTCAATGTTGCCACCTAAATTATTGTTGACAGCAGGATTGTCACTACCTATATCTGAGCATATGGAATTGTCATTTCAGAAATCTTGTGGCCAGGGTGCTAAAGTATAGGTTTTCTTGCCAAACTGGTCATTTAGTTAGCTCTCCCGGTCATTTGGGTTCTTGGCTGCTTGCCCACCAGCTCCCTTGGAGGATTCCATAGACACCACTGCTGGATCCTCCACTGGGTAAATAAAGGTGTTTGTGGGTTTCCAGAACTCAATAGAAGCACTCAGGCGTCCTTGAGACAGGAGTGATGGAGTTGGATGGCAGTGATATGTCTGAAAACACATCATTCAAGACTACATACACTGGAGGAATCATTGGAGGCCTAGGGTTAGGCAGGTTCAAAAGCTCTAGGTAATGACCCCGAAACTTAGAGATTTCCATTGACTCCCAATTGAAGGCTACCTTCATTCTAAAAGGTTTTAGCCTTAGACAAAGGATAAATCCACAGGGGGTGAGGCTAAGGATAAGCTGTTATCTGAATCAAGTCTTGGTAAGTCTGAATGAGAAGGTGGTCTATATAAGCTAGTTTCTCCTCATCTTCTGACCCTAGGGAATCTGACTCTCCCTGGAGAAATGTCCATCTTTCTTTTCCCATTTGGAGTTCCTTGCACAGGTTCCATTTGCAGGGTGGGTTGCCAGGACTTCATGAAGTCATGTGCCAGCCTAAGTCCTGTAGTGAAACCTGTGTGGAGGAGGCAAGACAGCCTTGGTTAGGGCAAACATGTCTGCCTCATGGGTTTGGAAGGATGGGGCTTCAGTGAGGACAGTGCTCAAGGTTGCAGGTAGGTGGTAGCAACCTTGATCTCATTCCCAGGTAAGTCTTCCCTAAGGGATACTGCCCTCACCATCAATCAACAGGACTCTGATGTTAGAAGATGTGGTCTGCTTAGCAGCTTCAGACTCAACTGACATTGATCTGGTGTCAGAATATAAATAGCGGACCTGCGTTTGGTGGTCTCCTGTCAGTTTTTTCTAGAGTCCTCCAGTCTAACAGTGTTAGATGAGGGGGCTGCAAAGCTCTCTCTCCTGCATTAGTGATCTTAGATCTAGGCAGATAGTCTGACAATGAAATGTCTTTGGAATCTCCAACATCTTTCTCCTTCACGCATTTGTCCTTACACTTTCTATGGTTGATGGCTTGGGAACCAATGGACACCATGGCTTGAGAAGATCCATCCCTATCAGAGTCTAAATGTTATTGAACAGATTCAGCCCCATGCCTAATAATGTTAGAATTAGACCTAGCACAGAATGACCAGTTATGGACATCATGTTGAGGCCTTAAAAAGAGACAATAAGAATGATAGTCTTTGTGGGGGATTTGCACTCATATGAGGGGCAGCTATTAACCTTTTTAAACATGCAATTTAGAAATAGCAAATGAGATAAGGAAGGTCCCCAACAAGGTACTTATCTGTGATATTCTTTTAGTTCAAGCCAACTGACCAACCAATTGACAAAACTAATGAATGGAGTCTTTTGCAGCAGACTATATGACAAAAAAGAACTGAAGATGGCACCAACTTAAATACCTTTTATACTACTAATGCCCAGATGTCAGACAGCAAAGGATGTCCACTGCCTAGGGGTTGGGGAAAAGACTCTGGTATTTGGTCCTCCGTGGCCTTATGCATGACAGGAAGTCCCACTCAAGACTTAGTAATACAACATTGATCTATTTGAACATCTACAGTTATGGTAAGCCATCAACACAATTGTACTTTACCTCTTCTTTTATAAATGGCCAAGGACAAATTACCAGAAGCTTCCTCACAAAATGGACTTACTCACATAGAACAGAGGTTTGCTTGATACAGCCCAACCTTCATCTTCAACTGGCCACTGGGATTATAGAATTTTAATAACTTTTAGGTACTTTTTTTCCTTGAGAATGTGCAGTATGTATTAAAGGAGGTAAAGAAAACTACTACTAGAAAATCATGTATGGGTAAGTGGAAAATATTTTCTAGTTGGTACTAAACTAAGAATCAGCACTATTTTAAGGCTCAGACTAACTTCTGTGATTCTTCAATATTTTTGTAAGGTATTATCCTCAGGCTTTTCTTATTCTTCTATCAAGACTTGTGTCATCAGGTTTGTTCTCCATGGCAATAAAATTTTGTTGTTTTTCAGTCTCTGCAGTCATCACTCAGCAGGTCATCTGGTGAAATATCACATGTACCAAGGTTGGCAGACCACCACAATGAACATCAGTCTGAGTGGTCAGCAAAACCTAGAACTGACCCTTCCATCTTGGACTGAGACTGGATCTTTGCTAAAAGTTTTCTGCCATAGGCCCAGTCTCCAGGCTTAAAATAATGACAACCCGCGGTGGTGGTGCTGCGGTAGCATTGTCGCCTCACAGTAAGACGCTGTCCGGTTCGATTCTCAGCTAGAGCATCTTCTGCATGGAGACATGTGTGAATGGGCGTACCTTCGTTGAAGGTTGTGCATCAGGCCTGGCAAGCCAGTACGTAAAAATCAACTGCCAATCATTAGCAGACCGGAGTTCCGCTGTGGCGACCCCTAACCGGGAAAAGCCAAAAGACACAAACAAACAAATATTGTGTTTTTGCAAGAGGGGCCTCTTTGGTTCTCTTTATTTATTTTATTTATTTATTTTATTTTACATTTGTTGACCGGGCTAGTCCAGCTGGATCGTTGTCCATTTTCAGTGGAGGCCCGGGGAGAAAAGCTCCACAGATTAAAGCATGGTTATAGAAATACATGTAAAATAATCACTTATGATATAGGCAAAGAGCAATAATACAAGGATATTAGTTCAGGTCAGGTGATGCAAATCTAACAACGAACAAATAATACTAACTATGTAATACAAATTATGTAATTAAAACAAGAAAATAATTTTTTTACAACAGTAGTAACAATAGAATCATAAAGTTATTTATGATTAGAGAGAAAGATTGGCGTGTTAAATAAATACAAATATAGTTGAAAGATGAAAGTAGGTTAGTCTGGATTGGTACAAGAGCAGAGCCAGAAATTGTTCAGATGTGAAAGAAGTTGCTTCTTAAAGAAAGGAAAAGTGGCTAAAGAGGAGATATGTAAGGGAAGGTTATTCCATATTTTGCCAACTGAGTTGGAGAAAAGGCAGTTCCCAGAGTTTGAAATTCTGGTAATGTTAACTTGTAGCTTTTGGGAGGAGCGTAGTTGTTTTAAATTATTATAGGGAGTCAAGAGATTGCTAAGAGCTGGTGTTTTTGATATAAAATTTTATGTGCTATTAAGAGTTGTTGATAGATAATCTTGTTAGGAAGTTCCAGCCAGTGTAGTTGTTTTAAGTTTATGCAGTGGTGAGTTCTATATTGAGATGCAGTGGCAAATCGAGCTATGTTGTGGTAAGATGTAGACAGTTTCCTAAGGTTACCTTTAGATAGATTAGTGTAGATAGAGGAAGCATACAGAAGGGTAGAGATAAGATGTGATTGTGCTAAGGTAGTCCGGGTGTAAGGAAGGGTTTGATTCTGTATAGTGAACCAATCTTTTTATTAACTGCTTTTATTGTGTTATTAATGTGGTGGTCAAAGCTAAGATTATTATCAATAGTAACACCAAGCAGTTTTGTAGTGAAGTCGGGGGAAATGTGAGAGTTATCACTTGCAGTGATAGTAAACTTTAGATGGGTAGATTTGTGTGTAGGTGAAAAAAGTAATAGTTTTGTTTTCTTGGGGTTAAGGAGAAGACATCTTTTTGAGAACCATTGTTCAACGGTTGAAAAGGTTGCTTGTGTAAGGGATTGGAGTTCTGCTTGAGAGGAAGCTGTACAAATTATAGTGGAATCATCTGCATATTGTATGCAGGTAGTGTTTTGGATAGATGATTGGAGATCATTAATAAAGATGGAGAATAAAAGTGGGCCTAGTATAGATCCCTGTGGTACTCCTAAAGAGATAGGTAGTAGAGTAGATAGAGAATTTTTCCAGAGTACTGCTTGATGTCGGTCTTCTAGATATGATGAAAGCCAGGTTAAAGAAGAGTCATCCAAGGCAAGGGATTTAAGTATGTGGAGAAGAAGTGTATGGTTTACCATATCGAAGGCTTTTGACAGGTCTAGGAAAAGAGAAGAGGTCTTCTCTTGTTAAAAGTCTGGAAAATAGAAACATGTTTTCAGTGATAAAGTAATCAGAGTAAGTTTCATATCTGATTTGGACAAGTACATAGGCATGCTAATAATCCTACCCATGAGAATCTCATGTAGACTGATTTTGGGTGCAGTTCAAATTCTATTATATACTCCTTAAAACTAAAGGCAAACCATCTAGTTATTTAAATTAGTCATCAACAAACTTTTGCCAACCTGTTCTTTAAAGTTTTCAACATTTGTTCTACTAGGCCAGAGTATTATGAATTATGAGGACAGTGCCAATTGAAATTTAACTTCATATACTTTCACAGTTCTTTAATAACCTGGCTAGGAAAGTGTGCACTTTGATTACTATTAGTAATTCATGGAAACCCAACTCTTTAGAATAAGTTCCCTGAACAACTTTTAGCTACTGTAGTAACATCAGCTTTAGTGGAAGGATAAGATTCAGTTCAACAAATGAGCATGTAAGCAATAATTAAAACTTGACTCAAAATTTTTAGGCAGTTGGATAGAATTTGTATGTTCACAAATCAGCTCCAAGGGGCAGCAAAAATGCTAGTATACATTTAACTCTTTTAGATTTGTTGTATGCTAAATATACAGCACACTTTTCTGCATACTGGAAAATAAGAGAAGGAATGATGAAAGGAAGCAAACCAACCTTTCTTAATCAGATGCAATTGAACATTCTTACTTTAGTGACAGGGCAAGTGATGCATTTTGTCAGATAAGGAAGCAAAGAATTTTGAGTTACCAATCAACCATTCAGATGGTATCATAGATAATCTGATGATTACTTAAAATCTACTAGTGTCTTTTTTCTTTTTTTCCATCTCTGATGTAATATCCGCTAAAACTGAAAACAAGTTTATTAGTAAATTTTGAAAAGGTCATTATATTTGCCCAGACAGAATTCAAACTGGCAACCTGTCAGTTTGTGTACATCACTGGATTATTTCCTGTAGTAATAGTTTGCAACTCACTGGTGAGCTTGTCATTTAATTACTGCATTTTTTCTTTTTTTCTTTATTTGTAATAGTTTTAAGAAGTGTCATCTATATAGCCTGCATTCTTACAGACATTCCCTGAGGTTACAAACACTTTTTGTTTTCAGAGTTGTCCAAAACTATCAACAACTCAGAAGGCATACTGCTATCAGTATGAATGTTAACATTTTTTTCTCTTTACAATATCACAAGGTTTTGTCAGGGCTAAAAGCTGAAATAAAAACTGTGATGATTTCACTCCCTCCAATTGGTACTGAAGTGTCAGAGAATTTTCACTGCAGACTGCAATTCCAGGTGTTAGTTGACTCTTTTTCATTTTGCATCCATCCAAAGAAAGTTTCAGTTTTTCATTAGGTATAGGGGAATCCGTCAGATCTTCTTGTGGATAACATACATATGGGGGGGGGGGGGTTGCTGCATTCATCCTCCATTAACAGAGAAGTATAACTTAAAAACAGGACATTGTGTAAGGATCATCGAAGGGTTGGTAATCACTTGGGTAACCAAGAAGTGGAAAAGGACTATGTTTTTATTTTGTAGAATGACGATGGCTATTTAATGCAGAATGGTGACAATCAGCCTCTGTCTGAGTAACAGGGGTGTGACTAAGTTAACTAAAATGACAGTGGCAGCCATTGATCTCAAGCAATGAGATAGTATGTATGTTAGCTACCTGATCTATTGCAGAATTGTAATAAGTCAAAGGTTTCTATTTGTCTGCATACTTGTATGCAAAGAATCCTTGATCAAATCCATTTCTTTCATAACAACAGAGTAACTATTTTTTTTTTGTTAATCTGAACACTGGGGCTGTGTGGCTAGAACTTGTTTTAAATTTTGAAAATAATTTTCTTTTGACTCTATACAGGGTTTCTTGTTTTAGGTTTATAAGAGGTTTTGTGGTTTTAGCAAAATTTGATATGCATTACTGACTGTATCCTGTCATCCCTAAAAAAGACACGACTAGTCTTTGGGTTGTTGGACAAGGGGCTTTTGTTAGTGTTGTAACACGAGAGTAATATTAAATCTTATCTGGTCTGGTTCATCTTCTTTTGCCACATGTGACACAGAACTCCGCATTATAACTTTTCCCAAAGCTTGAGCTCCTTCTCTAATTCTCACAATGCCTGTCAATTCCCTTTTTTCTTCTGATCATGTCTGACGTTTTCATTCCTCAAACATAGGTCCCGTAGCTTGACTGCCTTATTGGTTAAGAAGTCTTTTTTCTTGTTTAGTTGATTTAGTTAGAATCAGGGTCATCAGCAGGATGACAAGGTTTATAGTTGTTTGCCATTGTAATGTTTTGAAATTTCTGGAACAATTTTTCTCTCAGCTTGTAGTTTTTCTTTCCCTCTCCCACATTAAGAACAGCTAGGCCACACTTGTTTTTCTCATTACCAATCTCATTACACTTAGCAGAGAGACAGGCTCACTTTGCTTATTCACTGAAATAGTAATGCATACATTATATTTGTGATTTGTATTTGATGTTTTTTGGATCAGTGTAGTGGTTAAGTATTGTTAGTACTTCCACTTCAGTAAAGTGTTGAACTAGTTTGTGCTTGTTTAAACCAAGTTTTGGACTACAGTAGGTACGGACAAGTCCCCAGAGTTAAAAAAAAAATTAACAAATTTGGGCATAAATTCCCCCGCCTTAGAACACTCATGACTGAAGTGTCATATGCCTAAAGTGATCATCTGAAAGGAGACTGCACAATTTGTAGGAATTTTGGCAGAACAGTAGAAAAATGGAAAAATAAGCTAATTTAAAAGGTTTCCTGTCTTCTAAAGAAAAGCAGAGGGAAGAGAGTAATGGAGGAAAGAGGGGGACGAATGAAATCAAATCCTGGAGCACCAGTAGACCCCCACCCTCAAAGTAGCTACAGTAGAAGTCTCTCTAGCAGATGAAGCTCTGACTCCCATGGGCATCTCTCAGGCAGCTCCATTTAGAGTCTCACAGATAAAAGTAGCTGTACTTTCTTTTCCTTCTTTGAGATGGAAATATGACAGCAGGAATTGTCTAGGTACCTGGAATCCTAGCCATCATATGCATTATCTGTGATGTCAGCAAGGTGTCTGTCTGCACACATAGACTGAGACTAGATTATGCGGGCCTTGGTCAAAGCCCAAATAGAGCTGGGTATCCTATCTTTCCCATATGTATCAAGGGGAGATAGAAAAGAATCTATACATTCCACATAATATGCTCCTTCCCGTGGCCTGCTATTGGCACCATGAGCATTACAGTGGAGTCTTTTATTTGAAACTTTCACATCAGTGTTGATAGTCTTGCTTCTGTTGGTACAGCCCCCCCCCCCCCCAGTACCAAAGACTTGACACTGATTCTTTCTTTGTTGAGAACCACTAGGCACCTTGGAATCATTTAGAGCAGAAAGATCTAGCACTGCCCTCCAGAATCCTTCTAGTCTGAGAACTAGAACAATCCTTCAATAATAACTTTTGCCAAGGAGATTGGCAGGGACTGATTCTATGACTCCCTAAGACAACATGGTATACAGAATGGGAGGAAAGAGAGAAATCTGGTTTCCTAGGTAAGAGGGAATCCCCTGTAAAGGAGGAAGAGATTTCCATTGTCAAGATCACCCCCAATGTATTATACTTAGAATGCAACTGCTGGAGACTGTCTGATGCCTAAAGGGAAAAAGTCGTCTCAGGGACATAGAAAGGTTGCCATGGTGGAAGAAAGGTGGGATTCTGAGCAGAGGATAGTCATGCTGACTATGATGACTGTCCTTGAGATTTGGAGGCCTTTCCTTTCTTTTTGAGCCTTCTTTCCATTGCTTTTCAACACCCTGATTACTGTCTCCTTGCTGCTTAAACTGTTTATTGGAAAAGGGGACTGAGAAGGAAGGAAAATTATTATTCTGAAAAAGGAAAACAGAAAAATCTGAGTAATCAGTTTTCTCTTTTCATCAGATTTCTTCAGTATCTAAGCTCCAGAAGGGCCAGAGTCTTTTTGTTATCTCAGATTTAACATAATCTGGAAGATTTTGAGAATGAAATCAGGCAAATCTCCTCAAAACTGATCCAGATGCAGCAGTCCTAGAGGAAGAATCAGCTGCATCGTAAACGCACTTTAAAATATGCTTATTCACCCAAGAAACAGCAGTCACACAAGCATTTAATTAATTCTTTACCTCAGAAGAAGTAAGGTTAACCACTAACATCTCAATGTCCTCAAAAGTCACAAGCAAAAAAACTTAACGTGAGCTTGGCAGTTCAAAATCCTGAAAGTTAAAGTACCCAAAGAAAACACTTTCTTCCTCATCTTATACATTGCTTTCCCATTTTCATTAGAAGGGATGAGATTAGTAGCAGTAACCTGTTCAGCAACAGAGATTTAGAAAAAAATGACTGCTAGATCTGCTTTAAGACTAGGATTATTTGACTGGAAAACAGGTACTTATATTTCTGAGGCATTTTGAATAACTTGTCAGACCTCTTAGGAGCAGGAGTTTGACTATCAGGAAGACATGATGCAATGAGAAAAACATTTTCTAAAACAGACACAGTACAGGAGGGATAGGTGCAGCTTTAGGCATCTGTATCTGTAACAAATCATAATGTGTGTGTCTGTTTACTAACTTAATGTAGAAAGTCATACTGGTGAGTTAGAAACAAAAAAAGTCCCTGTATTGTAAAGGAATATGCATGCAATAAAAGACAGTTATTTTCCTGGGATTTCAAGACATTTCAATTGTAATTGAAGGCATATCTCTCACCCTTATAGTCCAGAGAGAAACGCCTTGAAAGCCTTGTCATAAACATTCCATTGGCTAAAATAGTTACCAATGTGCAAGATAGAGTAGACAACATTAACTTTACTCAAAAGTCTAACATAACAGCAATAAGGTACAAGCAGAAGACAAAGTACATGAGAGTTGAAGATGATTACTTACTTCCCAGCTTTGTACCACTCCTGCAGATCCTTGGTGGTGCCCCTTAGAGTGATCCAAGCAGAGGACTTTCACCAGATATAAGTATTTTTTGTGCTTTTCCCACTGTTATTAATTAGCGACTGCATTTTCGCCTGTTTTACTGATTTCTGCATTTTTGCACTTTAAGTTACTAATTGTTGCAAAATTGTTTGTAGGCTACACACTAAAGAACGTCTAGCCGATTTACAGCATTTATAGCATTTGATCTAACCAGCATATCCTATAACTGAAAAATCTCTCTCTACTGATTCCCAAGTAGACTATCTCTATCTGTAAAGCCTAGCACTTACTCCTACAGTGTCCTCCTCTCCAGCTCAACTGGTGAAGATGGGAATATTGAATGTTACATTTGCCTGCCTCATGTACACAGACAATCCTCCTCCTTCACAAAACACAAATACATGGTAGAGATGCAATTTACCAAACAGCAGAGGCCACCCAACACAGACACAAAAACCACCACACCACACGACCCAACACATGCAACACAGAGACCACCAGTCAGAGTGTCAAACAGTCGATTATGTAGCCCAGGCACCCTGATGACCCTGACCTGATCCTATCTCACCTTCACCTAGAATGATGCCACACATATAGATGAGAAGATTTTAATACATAAATTAAATTTGGGTTGTGGTGTCAAGGGGAGGATCCAATGTCTCTGCCTGATGATGACATGACAAGCCACGCGCGCTGCTAAAGGGACGGCTTGCACCTGTCACCCCAGACTGCTCTGCAATTTGTAGCATGTTACAGGCCACCCTCTCAAACTCAGGAACCTCACATAGCCTTCCTGAAAACATTGAGATTCCTGGTTCATAAACTCAAAATGCCATGGAACAACTAGTCACCATCCCCACAAGAGGTGAAAACATACTTGATGACCACAGTGAAAAAACAAAAAAAGCATTTACCACTTCTAAAAAAAAGTGTGGTCTCCTTTTTAAGCCCCTGAGCCAGTGGTACAACATTACTCAAACCGCTGAATCACTTACAAATGCCTACTGCATGATCAAGGCAATCCAAAACAAAACTAAGACTCTGTACCAAGGCAAAGCGTCTGGTGTGGACCAGCCATAAACAAAGCTCTCACAACAAAAAAGAGGAAGCTATACAAGATAGAGCAAAAATCTTGAAAGAAGGTAAGACACCTTTGATCATTATAAGTAAAAACTAAGAGCTCTCATAAAATCATCCAAGGGATATGCAGAATTAGTTCAAAATGATGGTGAAAAATTACTGAACCTACACACATTGCTAACATACTGGAACCTATGAACCCTCTACCACTTACACCCCCCCCCCATGTTAATAAAGAACTGTTAAACAGTTAAAGAACTGTTACTCACTGCGCACTTCAGAGCTAAATACACTAAAGCAATCAGCCCTCATAACATCCAGGGGTGCCTGCTATATGATTTGCAAACTGACCCCTCAGACACACTAGAATGTCTATTCAGCCACAGCCTCCAGGCAGACCTCATCCCTAGGGAATGCAGTACGTAAACGGTCATCCCTCTACGTAAAGCTGTCCCATGAACAGACGCAGGCAACTACGGACCCACAAGTTGGACTAGTCTTAAAAACAAGGCCATGGAAAAAGTTATCATGGATCTAATAAATACACAGGAAATATTCAAACAATGCACCTATCCCAGTTTGCTTTGGTCAAGGGTAGGTCGCACCTGTTAAACCCAGTGGACTATGTTCACAAGGCCATTTGAGCCATGGATAATGGACAAAAACTGTTTACTGCCTACCTCCAGCTGGCAAAGGCAGTCGCTCTTGTTAAACCCAGTGGACTATGTTCACAAGGCCATTTGAGCCATGGATGATGGACAAAAACTGTTTACTGCCTACCTCCAGCTGGCAAAGGCATTCAATATACTACCTCACTTAGGTATTATAGACAAATTCAACAAAACGACAATAACAAGTGTTACAGAAATATACAGGAGTACAGTTTATACATTTTTGGAGTATGTACAAATATGTTACATATACTTCTTGTAAAAGTATTTATAAGCAATGTAAATATAGTGTATCAGATACCATGGTATAGTTTTTATTGCATACACAAAAATTAAAGTTATAAGATAGGTACTTATAGGATATAGCTACAGATAAATTGTGTGATGGTGAATTATTAGGTGGGTGTAGACCAAGGGCATAGCCATTGAGTTTTACACAGCTGGCTATGTTTTTTTTTAATTGGCTAAGAGAATGAGTCATAGTAATTTTAGGTGGGAGCGAATTCCAGAGTTTGCCAACTACATTCGCAAACAAAGAGTCTCCGGATAGGTTGTTAGCTTGCACCGATTGAATCTGCAGTTTAGAGGTGGATATAAGGGATCTGTTATTTTTGTCTGGACGCTTAATGTTTTTGAGGGAAGGTGTGTTTTCAGGGTAATGAATAATCTTATAGGCCACTAAGAGTTGATTATACTGAATTAGACAAGGGAGTTCTCGCCACCTGAAGAGAAGCAAGTTCTGACAATGATGGGTTCTGAACACAGGGCAGTCAAAGGAATCTGAACTTACATTTCACAACCACAAAAATAAGAAAACAAATTTTGAAAGCAGAAAAGAGAATAATGAGGAAGTTAAAAACATAAAGACTGAAGTAAGGTATTACCTGATAAGTGACGGATTTAGTGTTGGAAATCCCACACTGCTAATGCCACAGCATGCTCGGACAACGAGTCTAACAAAATAAGTAGAAACAGGCGCAACAGGAAGCATCTGATCACTTGCCAAATGAAGATTCTCAACATCCTTGACTAATAAATTTGTACATAAATTCAGCTGGAGTTGCACAAGAAAGGAAGGAGCAAGACACATTGGCAAACATGACATAGTCATTGCTATGTATTGATTGACACTTGAATTGCTATATGAAAGAGCAAGAGATGATGCAGGATAAAGCTAAAGACAATATGTCACAGGCAGACGTTCAGTAACTTTCTGCACAATCCCTGCAACAAATGGTCAGCAAAGGTTACAGTTGCTTTATTTAATCGAGATGGGTAGACATATTAAGATCACTGAAAAAGTGTTAGAGAAAGTCAATAATATGCAAAATGTTAGAAATCTGATTAAACAAATGAGCACGAGAATTAATTATGTCAACACAAATTTCCGTAAATTAACCAAAGTAAACAGGCAACATTAACTTGCGGCTAAACTAATGACAGACAGTGTTATATACAAAAACACTGGGCAATAAGGGAAAGGAAGGGAAGACATCAAATGCAGAAGAAATCAAATGCCATCATGGCAGTACTGAATATAGAAAACTATAATGCATTTCATATTAGTGTCACAATTACAACAGAAGAGGGAGGACAGCGATAGAAATACTCAGAAAGATACATGTGATAAAACCTATGTGCAGTATCCGATCACATCAGGATCTACCCATGCACTATTACACATTATTGACTACAAATATAAGCACCGGCAGAAGAACGTTGAAGATGTGCAGGTAAATATAAAGGAAAAGTATAACATAAGCAATTTACTGATAACACACACAAGTTTTATACAGAACTGACAAACATGGCAATAGATCTAAAACACCATACACAAACAGAAATATATACATTTTCTAGAAATATCTGTGAAGATCCTGTGGAACATCACACACATCCAGAATGGATTGAAAAAGTACAGGACAGAAGTTCAAATCTACAGGATACGAAATGTGATGAGGTAACAGCCACACAGCTTGAAACAAACTTTAGAAAAGATCATCATTGAAAACCCCCAGGCCCAGATGCAGTACCTAACTTCGGGCTACAAGTATTTAATTCTTTACATGAATATTTAGCCATGATTAAGAACTATTTATATCCACAACCCCAACAGACAACAACCTGGCAATCAAAAGTAAAAACAATATTTCTACTTCAGAGAGAACATGCAATCGATCGTAAACAATATACACCAATAACTTGCCTTCGGATGAAGGATAAACTATACACTCAGAACTGATGCCGACACAGTGTATAGTCATTTAGCAGAAAAATCAATCATGGCAGTAGAAGAAACGGATCACAAAAGAAAGTCAAATGGAACCAATGACCATTTGTTGTTAAAAAAATTCATGAAGGGAAAAGTGTACATAGGGGAAGAATCTACTACAGATAACCATTCGGCTGTATCCCACATTCAGGTATGACAGAGTGCTTAAACAGTTATGACATACACCCTGTATTAAGCTATTACATTACAGCGGCCGTGAAAGTGTGGCAAGCCACTGTGCAGTTGAGCCGCGAGAAAGGACAAATTACAGGGGAAAAAATTCAAATGGGATATCATTTTCTGTTGTTTTTGCAGCATCATCCATGCAGACAGTGAAATGCTGCTCAATGTTTGCCTCATACCTGCCTGCCACAGATGATTTTTATCAAAGAATACTGTCATGAACACACCCATTGTCATAGTACCATGATGATGGTTACAAATATCTGTCAGTTCCATGTGCTCAGCCTAGCCTGTATTGCATAATTTCCTGCTATGCAAGTTGTTTTTGTTTTCATCATGAATTTATGCATATTCTGTGTGCCGTCCTGTAACAGTAACAACATTTTACACAGAAAACATGCAACCTGTCAACACATCACTACTCGTGACCATCTAGAAATATGTACAATACATTTCTGCTGCTCTATCTATTGTACAGTTGATGACATTTGTTTGTATCACATCCCTTCATATACTCCCGATCTTCATGGATGTCTTTATTTGTTTTTCACATATTACTTTCGATTTGTTATCCATGTTGAAACATCATAATAAACTAGAAAAAATATGCCAGCACTGTAGCAGCTAGAAAAGGCATTAATCAGGTAACTACATGTTTGACAGTGGCTGTCACTGGTAGAATCTCAAATTCAGCTGGTACTACAAATGGCCTACCTGCAGTTGCCTACGCTGCATGATGGCAAACAGTAATAGCAGTATGTAATCATTGTACCCAACTACATCCTAATGCTTTTTCAAGCAGGATTACATTGATATGCTAACAGTTACCAGTTCAAAACTAAAGGTAAGTCAGATGATCAGCTTAAGTTTGATCTCCATTTTACTAACTCGGTAACAAGAACTCATCAGAAACTTGGACACCTTTTCCGTAGCAGAAATACTTAACTAACAATGCCCGAATAACTCTCTCCCAAGCTTTATTACTCCCAATACTTCTGTACAGCTGCCACATATTCACAAACCTAAATTCTGCACTTATTAACAAGCTTGAAACTACTGATAATAAGATCGCCAGATTTGCAGCTAACCAAACCTACAAGTCACACCACTGCTTAGCACTACAGCAACTACTAGACTGGCTACAATTCCCTCAGCTGCTCCAACTATACCAACTACAGATCATCCACTTCATCCTCTACCTACCCTCCTTCTGCCCCAGCCTCTCCACTATCATATCCAAATATTCCCCTGCAAGGATGCTACGCAGCTCAAATCAAGAATTATTAGACATCTACAAACCCAAAACCAAAATAGACTGCCTTCTCTATAACTATAACCCAGCTACATCCTGGAACCAACTCCCCTTTGGAATAAAATCCCTCCAGCATAGCAAAAGTTTCAAATTAGCCACAAGGAAATACCTAAAAACAAAGTGGTCTTGCCACTGTAGCCAACCACCCTCAAACCACCATCCGTTCACCTATTTCACCACCTCACTCTTAATGTATCTCTAACACTATTCCCCTGCCTCTTCTACCTCTTCCCTTCCTCTATCTCCAACCACTCTTAATTCTTACAGTCTCAAAACAACCTACCTGTCTAGTCTGTCTCTTATACTCTACCTCCTCAACATCACTTACTAGCCATTCTTACTTGCCTTTCTTGTTTCCAAACTCCTATACAACTAGATCCTACCCATTTTAAATAAGCATCTGCCTAACTATTAACTCTTTTTGCTCTAAGCAGCTTAAATAATATTGTAACTAGTCACATTTTCTTCTGCTAATTGGTTAAAACCGTGTTTGTAACAACTCACATACTTGTCTGCCAATTGTTAAGACTGTATAATTGAATTGCCTGAGGAGCTATTTTTTCTCTCCAGGTCTCTGCTTGTAAGATCTTATGGCTGATTGTTACTACTATGTTACTAAAATTTAATAATTATTTTTTTAGTCATGAGTAGCTTTTATCCCCATGTCTCTGCTGAAAATGAGCCAAAAGCTCAGCCAGACTAACCCGGTTAACAAATGTAAAATAAATAAATAAAAAAGTCAAATTCAGTAAATATAGTATAAAATTAACAATCCGATGTATTACACTCATTCAAAAGGTACAACAGGCTATAGATAGTGGTCACAGTCATCCACACAAGTTTACATGACCTAGCACTGCATTACACACCACACACCATTCTCTATTGTTTATTAAGCTGTACAACATAATAATGAATGACTCTGTGGGGAGACCGATAGCAAAACCGGTGGATGAAATTACCTACGTATTGCTAGAGCTTCATCATTACCAGAGGCTATCATAGCAACCGGTTTACCTTTACATGTGCGTATTGCACACGGGCGACCGTCAAACGTTCGAAAGACAGTTTTCAAGTTCTGACTTCGAACGGAAGATGGTTCAAATGTGCAATGAGCGAATGCACAGTGAGAGTCGCTCATTGCACATTCGACATTTAGGGGCAAAGCGTACTATAGTGGGGAGTTGGAAATGGTTCCATTCCCCGCTGTAGTGCGATCTCGGAGTTAGAATAATAAAGAAGGGGGGGTTTGGGGGGTGCAGCTTGCTTGCCCCCCCCTGCATTACACAGCATATACTTTTGTTGTCGACATTCATGTTCGAAAAACAGCGAATCGGCTGTTCGATTTGCTGCTTTTCGAACATTAGAAACTGTCGTTTTTTCCAGTTTCGTTTTTACGATGCGAGGATATGACCACTCGCACAAGTGTGATTCGAGGTTTTAAAGGTAAACCTAGCAACCATTTATATTACACAGATACATTACTGCAGGCAACACATTTTATCTGCAGTTACTTATCTCTTCAACATCGCTGTCCAGTTCGATTCTCAGCTAGAGTGTCTTCTGCATGGAGACATGCGTGAATGGGCGTACCTTCGTTGAAGGTTGTGCGTCAGGCCTGGCAAGCCGGTACATAAAAATCAACTGCCAATCATTAGCGGACCAGAGTTCCGCTGTGGTGACCCCTAACCAGGAAAAGCCGAAAGACACAAACAAACTTATCTCTTCAACATACTTGAAGACCTATGTCTAAGCTAGTTTGCAGATGGCTCTGACATTGGAATCATGTCATCTCCCTCAAATATCAGTTTCCTTCAGTGGTATGACCAAATGGAGGTCTGACATTTCCGGTGTACTACCCAAGAGCACAAGTCCTTGACCCTGAGGTTGAACAGGAGAAAAGTACATCATGATAACATACTGTTCAGGTGATAACACTACTGACTCAGATCCTTCGCAAAGCGACATCAATGTACACCTTCCATGGGTGCCAAATGCCAGAAAGCCATCTCGACCTGTAGCATTCATGTTTTCCTATTGTTATACTTCCTAGCTCCCCACCATGCCACTCCATGGCTTTACTCACAACAGCACATACAATTGCAAGTATTTTGTAAGCCTTCTATACAGTCATCTGAATTGTCAACAGTTCCTATCTCCCCTAATTTATGCAGTCCATTGCTTGCTAATATCCAGTCTGATACACATAAATATTGGTTGTGGTTGTGACATGTACAACTAACTCACTTTCTATTATGCATTATGTTTTATTTCTTCTGTATATTTTGATTTCTTTACTTTGCTCCAACAGACAGTTGTGATCAGTCTACCAACACTTGTATTCACATGTATAGGTTCATAGGTTCATACTAGGCAATCTGCCCTAGGGCATTTATAAGCCTAGCTAGAATGTGTTTGGCTTTCGCCACCCATTTTAAATTAATTTTGCTATGCCCTTTTTCGAGGTTAGTATACTGTGCCTCTGTCTAACAGTGACACAGAAGTGATACCCGGGTTAAACCTACGATCTCCCATCCACTCATCAAGATTCCTCTTGAAGAGAGTCAATGAGGGACTCTGCCTAACCTGGACTTGGATTTTATTCCAGAGTGAAGGGAGCCTCTGGGTTATAAATCTGTCCCTCCAGCATGTCCTGTTTATTTCAGTGCTGAGGTTCAAGTCTCTCGAGTGCGTAGTTCGATGGGATTTGGATTTTCTGAGGTGCAGCATGTCCATTAATTCCGGGTTGGACATGGCTTTATACATCAGGCACAGATCGCCCCTGAACAGGCGGTATGCCACTGAGTAGAGCTGAAGTTTCTTTAACTGGGCAGCACATGGCATCTGTTTGAGCCCTTTGATCCTCTTGGTGAGGTACTTTTGGGGTCTTTCCAGTTGCTGCAGGTGTCTGGTAAGGTACATCCCAAAAGGGGCATTGTACTCAATTATAGGCCTGATGAGGGATGAGTAAAGAGGCACGATGACCTCCCCTGTTCTAGATGTGAATCCCTTCATGATTAGGTGGGCTATATAAAATGTTTTTCTAACCACTTTGGCCACGTGGTTGTCAAATGAGAGACTGCTATCAACTTGGGTCCCCAGGTCCCTAATTACTTCTTCTGTACTTAATGGATTACCAGCTATGTGGTAATATGTGCACTTTGTTTTGCCAAAGGGGATGACTATACACTTTTTGGCGTTTAGCTTGAGGCCATGGCTCTGGCACCAGTTGTCTGTTTCTATGAGGTCCTTTTGGAGGATGCTTGTGTCGGCTGGAGAGTCGATTATGGTGCCCAGTTTGCAGTCATCTGCGAACTTGGTCAGCCACAGTCCTTCCATGTTGGCCTGTACCTCTGAGAAATATATACCAAACAAGAGAGGTCCCAGGACTGAGCTTTGTGGGATGCCACTTGTAACTGGTTTGGAGTCTGACATGGCTCCAGCAATTCTAACCATGTGGGTTCTGTCCTTGAGCCAGTTTGCAACCCATCTAGTGACATAGGGGTTTATATTTAAGCTGGTGAGCTTATCTATAATGCCCGAGTGAGGTATTGTATCGAAGGCTTATTGCGAGGTCCAGGTAGGGTGTGTGGACCACCTTCCCCTCATCAATGGCCTTGGTGACTGTTTCAAAGAAATAAACCAGGTTTAAGAGGCAGGATCTGCCCTTAACAAAGCCGAACTGGGTAGGATCCAGTGTCTGTAGGTCCCCAATATCTTTATTTATGAGGTCCATGATAATCCTTTCCATAGCTTTGCAGACCAAGCTAGTCAGGCTTATGGGGCGATAGTTTCCAGGATCCATTGAGGCACCACCTTTGTGGAGAGGGACCACTGTTGCTGTACACCACTCTTTGGATACATATCCTGTAGTAAGGCTGAGATTGAACAGTAGTTTTATGTTTGGGTTTAGCTCTTCTTGGAGTTCATGTAGGACGCAGCCCGGGACACTGTCTGGTCCCATTGATGCTATGTTTTTTGCTTTGGAGAGGGCTCTTACCTGAGCATCTGAGATGTCAGGGGGGCAGCACTCTGCTGGGATAGATATTTGCCCTTTTGGTGGGGGGGGGAGTTTGCTTTGAAACTGTCAGCTAGGATGTTGGCAATGTCTGTGGGTTCGGTGTATTTTTTGTCATTTTGGACTAATTCTGAGCATATCTGGGAATTCCCACCCAGGTTCCTAACATAACTAAAGAAAGCCTTGTGATTATCCTTAGTGTCCTGTGCAATTTTTCTCGAAGCTGGCCTTAGACGATTTTATGAGTGCCCATAGTTTTTTGCTAATACTGATCAGAGATGCCTTCCCTTTTTTGGATTTTGCTCTATCATTTAGTAGCTTCCTCCTTCTATTGTATAGTTTGTTTATGGCTGGGGTCCACCAGACAGGATGTCTGCCTTTGGAGGATTGGGTCTTGGTTTCATTTGGGATTGCATGATCCATGCATTCCTGAAGGTGTTCATAGAATGCATTTATAAAGGATTCTGCGGTCTGGGCCGTATTTTCCACAGGCCGGGGGGCTTTGAAGGATTCCACCTCGGTTTTGAGGAGTGTGAAATTTGCTTTAGAGAAGTTTTTCACTGTGGTTTTCTGGGCCGGAGGTGGGGATCGGGATGTGAATATCCAGTGAGATTAGTTTATGGTCTAATCTTACCAGTGAGGGATACACTTCTGGTCTGGAGCATAGAGTCCCAATGTTGGTGATGATCAGGTCCGCATTTCAAGCATGTTTTTGCATAGAGAAAAGATAGCCCTGAAAAGTAGTTTTTACATTAAAAAAAATTAACAGTCCTGCTATAAGCATGGGTATTTGATAAGAAACAGTACATCTACTCCACTGTGGTGCCTACGTACCTCAGCCCAAAAGAATGCAAATCCTATGTATAATGATCAAAGGGCATATGATTTACTCATGAATAGAGAAACACCCACCTGCTGTGGTGAAGGCACCACAGAGGTATGCATAATAGTTAGCATATGTCTGGCTATTTGATCCCACAGTTTAATCAGCTTAAGTACTTTGAAATAAATGCAGCTACTGAATTTATGTTAATGAGACTTGTTAAAGGCAATCCAGTTTATGCACAAAGTAGGACTCATACTGGTGTAATCCACATTGTCCCTTATAGTATCTGCATCTGAATGGAGTCCTCACTCACTCAGAAGCCACAGGGGGGTTCAATTCGACTGAAACTGGGTTAAATTAAAAAATAAAAAAAAAAGTCCTGGGAAGCTGACTGCATTTATAGGTTCATAGGTAGGTTCATAGGTAGGTACTAGGCTATCGGCCCAAGGGCCTATGTAAACCTAGCCAACAAGGTTCCCTGGCTTACGCCACCCAAGAAAGTTATTTTCCTGTGCCACTGTCGAGCAGAGACACAGAAGTGATCCCCGGGGTGTATTTCCTATTTCCCATCCACTCATCAAGATTTTTCTTGAAGAGTGCTAATGAAGAACTTTGCTTGACATAGATGGGTAGCCTGTTCCAGAGTATGGGAAGCCTCTGGGATAGGAATCTATCTCTCCAGCATGTCCTGTTTATTGTGGTGACAAGGTTTACGTCCCTAGAGCATGTAGCTTGGAGGGATTGGGATTTCTTTAGGTGTAGCATGTCCAACAGCTTTGGGTTTGACACAGCTTTATATGTTAGGCAATATGCTACGGAGTAAAGCTGGAGTTTTTTGAGACAGTCAGTGTAGGGCATTTGTTTGAGTCCAGTAATCCTCTTTGTGAGGTACTTCTGTGGCCTTTCCAGCTGCTGCAGATGTCTTGTGAGGTATATTCCAAAAGGGGCGTTGTACTCTATAATGGGTCTAATGAGTGTCGAGTAGAGGGGAACGATGACCTCTTTTTTCCTGGATGAGAACCCTTTTATGATGAGGTGTGCCATGTAGAAGGACTTCCTGACTACTGTGGCGATGTGACTATCAAAGGAGAGACTACTGTCCACCTGGGTCCCAAGGTCTCTTATCACGCATTCGGTGTTAAGTAGATTGCTGCCTATGTGGTAGTTCATGGGTACAGAGTTTTTACCAAAGGGGATGACACTGCACATTTTGGCATTGAGTTTGAGGCCATGGCTCTGACACCAGGCATCTGTCTCAGAGAGGCCCATCTGTAGGATGTCCACATCATTTGGGGACTTGACTATGGCTCCTAGTTTGCAGTCATCTGTGAACTTCATTAGCCAGAGGCCTTCTGTGTTAGCCTGTACTTCAGAGAAGTAGATACCAAACAGGAGCGGTCCCAGGATGGAACCCTGTGGTACTCCACTTGTCACTGGTTTGAGGTCAGATTTGGAGTCTGCAACTTTTACAGTGTGGGTTCTGTCAGTGAGCCAGCTGGCAACCCATCTTGTGACATAGGGATTTATGCCTAGTTTATTGAGTTTAGCTATAATTCCAGAATGGGGGATGGTGTCGAAAGCCTTGGTGAGGTCAAGATAGGCTGTGTGAACCACCTTACCCTCATCTACGGCTTTGGTGACTGCCTCAAAGAAATCGATCAGGTTCAGGAGGCATGATCTGCCTTTCACAAACCCGAACTGGGTGGGATCCAGAGTCTGGAGGTTACCAATGTCTTTGTTTATGAGTTCCATGATGATACGTTCCATGGCCTTGCAGACCAGGCTTGTCAGACTAATAGGTCTATAGTTCCCAGGATCAGTGGTGGCTCCCCCTTTGTGGAGTGGGATAACTGTTGCTGTGCGCCATTCAGTGGGCACAAAGCCTGATGCGAGACTATTATTGAACATGGTGCTTAAGTGAGGAGCCAGTTCATTCTGAAGTTCATGTAAAACGCAGCCTGGGATGTTGTCCGGTCCCATGGATGCTGTGTTTTTGGCTTTAGAGAGTGCAGCTTTCACCTGCGTAGTTGTGATTACAGGGACTCTGCATTCTTCCTGTATAGATATGGGCCCTTTAGGGGGTGAGGGGGGGGGGTAAAGTTAGCACTGAACTTATCTGCCAGGATGTTGGTAATATCACTTGGTTCTGTAATTTTCGTGCCTTTGTGCTGTAACTCAGAGCAGAGCTGGGTGTTGCCATTGAGATTCTTAACATAGCTATAGAATGCTTTGTGGTTGTCCTTGGAATTAGTGGCGATTTTATTTTCGTAGCTAGCTTTGGAGGATCTTATAAGGGATCCAAGCTTCTTACTGAGGCTGACCAGTATCTTTCATTCCCTGTTTCACACTTCTCTCAAGGTCTGTTTCATCTTTCCATTTGACCAAAGGTATCTGTAATGCGACCTGTCTCACACAACAGGGGACCAAGATTTTCTATCTCAAACATATTTCATTGATTTTATTTTCGTAGCTAGCTTTGGAGGATCTTATAAGGGATCCAAGCTTCTTACTGAGGCTGACCAGTATCTTTCATTCCCTGTTTCACACTTCTCTCAAGGTCTGTTTCATCTTTCCATTTGACCAAAGGTATCTGTAATGCGACCTGTCTCACACAACAGGGGACCAAGATTTTCTATCTCAAACATATTTCATTGCCAAAACAAGTAACAGTGCCTTTGATATGGCTGCATACTTTTCACCATTTCTCACCCTACATGCTTTCATTATTCTTCTACCAAAAGGTATGTGACATATGCATCTGTGTCCCAAAAGGTATGTTACATATTACACAGCCATCGACATACATAGCATGGGTTAAAGCTGCACCCTTTCATTCATTCAGTTTTATTTTGTATTCCGACAACTAGTTATTCTTTATTGTTTTTTATTTGCTTGTTTTGTTTGGTTGTATTTTTTTTTATTTTTAGCAAAGGAAGCCGTGACTGATTTGCACAATCACTAAACCTATAATCAAGTACCTCTATGCTTGCACATGTAAGAGACTTTGAAAGTTCATTACACTTACAAAGTTGACAATGTTCATAACACACGTTACTGGCACACCAGCACTGCGTGAGTCAATTTTTCCATACATTACCTTCATAGCCAGCTTTAGTGACTAGCAAACCCGTTTGGTTGCTGGGGGCACCCCTGTTCCTGAGGGGCCCCAAGGCACATCAAGTTAGTTTATCTTGATATTTTGGAGCATGTCTGTCAAACCAACAGCAGGCTTGTATACTTAATAAACCAGGTGGGTAATAATAGCATTTATATCTCCTTTAAATTTCAAATATTTTTATGTTTAGTTTAACAGTGTTTTTTCAAGGAACAAGCGTTACAATGCCATTAGACATTTTACCACTGACAAAGTGACCTACTTTAGTTAAACTCTGCTGGTGGACATTCTGTCCATTAAGAATAACAACATATCCGGCTTTTACATACCTGCAATACCCATGGTTGCAGTGGCTTGTTAATCATCCTTCACTATGTGGGTCCTCACAAAATTGCTGCTGGGTGTGGACAAATGATAAGAAAATATGTACTAATTTTGTGATTCTGCTCATTGACCTAAACAGGGCTCTGATATCACTCTGTTAGTATAAAGCTGATAATTGACATGAATAAGGTAAGCACTATAGATCAGCTCAATGTGACCAAACTTGGTGCTTACCTGTGATTTTTAAGCACAGCTCAAGCTGCCAATATTTGGGGTATGGTTTTCTGTTTCAGGTAGTTTTAAAAATGCTGTTAGGACACCAACTACTATAACTCTCAATTCCATTGCTGAAGAGATCTACTCAGTGCCAAAAATAATAGCAGAATAAAGGCTCGAAATCAGGAAAGCATTTGAAATGTTGCTCTAATTCAATTAAAAATTGATAGAATAACATCTTTTGCATCAACATGCATTTGTGGTCAATAAGATGTATAAAAGTATGATGTCTAGATTTGACGGTCTCTAATCCTGAGAAATATACCAGCAAATCCAACTTTGTACAAAGTACAGAGCAAAATCATGAGGCAAAATCAGGGAAGGTCGGTGAAATCAGGGATAGTGACAGGTATAAAATGGACCTGATTAACAAATACTTTTGACATCTCCAAACTGCAGACCCTATGCAATTTGGCTTTAGGAAAGGGAGATCAAGCATGCTCAACCAGGTTTACTTATTTAAGTCTATCACCGGGGCTGTGGATGAAGGTGAGGCAGTGCATACAGTGTACCTCCATCTGGCCAAGGCCTTTGATATCATTACTCACTCGGCAATTATTGATAAACTCACCAAACAAGGCGTCAACCCCTATATCACTGGGATGGTTGCCAGTTGTCTCACACATAGAAGACACACTGTCAAAGTAGCAACCTCCTACTCTGACTGCCGACCAGTCACAGGTGAAGTCCCACAGGGCTTGGCCCTGGGTCCTCTGCTGCTCAGCATGTACTTCTCAGAAGTCCCGGCCTACACAATAGGACTCTGGGTGACAAAGTTCCCATACAATTGCAAGTTGTGAGCTATTATTAACTCCCCAACTCATGCTGACATTCTACAGAAAGGCCTCAATGACAGCAAAATCATGTGTCAGAACCATGGCCTTAAGCTCAGTGCTAAAGAATGTGTTGTCATACCCTTCGGGAAGAACCCAGTCCCCATGAATTGCCACATCGATGTTAGTCCACTGAACACAGAAAGCATTATAAGAGATTGTGGAACACAAGTTGACAGCAACCTTTCTTTTGAAAGGCACATTGACATTGATGTCAGAAAGTCCTTCTATGTGGTGCATCTCATTACTAAGGCTTTGGCATCCAGGAAGAAAGAGGTCATTGTTTCACTCTACTATTCCCTCATTACACCAAATGAAACACCAGCCACAAACAGAAATACATACATTTTTGAGAAATATCTATGAAGATCATGTGGAACATCCAAAAAATGCAGAATGTATTGAAAAAGTAAAGGAGAAAATAAGTTAAAATATACAGGATATGAAATGGGATGAAGTAACAGTGAGACAGCTTGAAAGAAACTTTAGAAAAGATCAATGAAAACCCTAGGCCCAGATGCAGTACCTAACTTCGGGCTACAAATATTAAAATCTTTATATGAATATGTAGACATGGTTAAGAACTATCTATTTCCTGCAAACCCAACAATTACAGCCAAAATTACAAGGCCTGCTATACACTTGGTCACCGATTAACATCATTTAGGACTTAAACACTGTGGTGATTTACAAACACAGTCTAACTAAAGGTAAATGCTATGTATAGTGTGATGCAAGGGGAGATGATTCACCCATCCATAGGGAAACAACTGTCTACACTGGTGCCAGCACCCTAGTGGTAGTCCTAGCATTGATCATGTACTTTTCTCTTTGATTCTCCTGTGTCACCTGCTTACCTAAAGTGGAATAATAGCAGCTTTTGTATTTATGGTAACGGGAAAGGGAGCTACTTTATGCACAAGGTAGGACTCATAACGGTGTAATACACATTGTCAATGACACATCGTCTGGAGCTAAATAGATTCCGGCATCAATAAGTTGTGAGGGGCTGTATCCACTGAAAAAAAAATTCCAGAACAATGTGTTCTGAGCCTGGCTAACTGTCGAGCTGACTGCACTCTGTCACCATTACTACTCTTGCTTACAGAATGCACTGACCAAATAAGTAACAATAATTTGTTCTGGTCTTTGGTGCAGGCTGGAGAAGTTGTTTGACCGCAACTGAGCTACAAAATATAAGTATCTTTTGATTATTTTAACAGATTACTGTTTTTATAATTTAATATATATAAAGCACTTTGTCTATTCAGAATCTTCAGAAATCTTTATCTGTTTAAAAACTTATCTGTAGTGCTTGTTGTCTTAGGCTATTGTATAAACTGAAACATTTACTCTGTGTAATTATCTCTTGGCTAGTGGGGGCTGGTTCTTTTGTGTTCTTGTAAAAAAAAAAAAAAAAAAAAAGTTGTTGTTCTGGTCTTTGGTGCAGGCTGGAGAAGTTGTTTGACCTTAACTGAGCTACAAAATATAAGTATCTTTTGATTATTTTAACAGATTACTGTTTTATAATTTAATATATATAAAGCACTTTGTCTATTCAGAATCTTCAGAAATCTTTATCTGTTTAAAAACTTATCTGTAGTGCTTGTTGTCTTAGGCTATTGTATAAACTGAAACATTGACTCTGTGTAATTATCTCTTGGCTAGTGGGGGCTGGTTCTTTTGTGTTCTTGTAAAAAAAAAAAAAAAAAAAAAAGTTGTTGTTCTGGTCTTTGATGCAGCAACTGAGCTACAAAATATAAGTATCTTTTGATTATTTTAACAGATTACTGTTTTTATAATTTAATATATATAAAGCACTTTGTCTATTCAGAATCTTCAGAAATCTTTATCTGTTTAAAAACTTATCTGTAGTGCTTGTTGTCTTAGGCTATTGTATAAACTGAAACATTTACTCTGTGTAATTATCTCTTGGCTAGTGGGGGCTGGTTCTTTTGTGTTCTTGTAAAAAAAAAAAAAAAAAAAAAAGTTGTTGTTCTGGTCTTTGGTGCAGGCTGGAGAAGTTGTTTGACCGCAACTGAGCTACAAAATATAAGTATCTTTTGATTATTTTAACAGATTACTGTTTTTATAATTTAATATATATAAAGCACTTTGTCTATTCAGAATCTTCAGAAATCTTTATCTGTTTAAAACTTATCTGTAGTGCTTGTTGTCTTAGGCTATTGTATAAACTGAAACATTTACTCTGTGTAATTATCTCTTGGCTAGTGGGGCTGGTTCTTTTGTGTTCTTGTAAAAAAAAAAAAAAAAAAGTTGTTGTTCTGGTCTTTGGTGCAGGCTGGAGAAGTTGTTTGACCGCAACTGAGCTACAAAATATAAGTATCTTTTGATTATTTTAACAGATTACTGTTTTATAATTTAATATATATAAAGCACTTTGTCTATTCAGAATCTTCAGAAATCTTTATCTGTTTAAAACTTATCTGTAGTGCTTGTTGTCTTAGGCTATTGTATAAACTGAAATATTTACTCTGTGTAATTATCTCTTGGCTAGTGGGGGCTGGTTCTTTGTGTTCTTGTAAAAAAAAAAAAAAAAAAAAGTTGTTGTTCTGGTCTTTGGTGCAGGCTGGAGAAGTTGTTTGACCACAACTGAGCTACAAAATATAAGTATCTTTTGATTATTTTAACAGATTACTGTTTTTATAATTTAATATATATAAAGCACTTTGTCTATTCAGAATCTTCAGAAATCTTTATCTGTTTAAAAACTTATCTGTAGTGCTTGTTGTCTTAGGCTATTGTATAAACTGAAACATTTACTCTGTGTAATTATCTCTTGGCTAGTGGGGGCTGGTTCTTTTGTGTTCTTGCAAAAAAAAAAAAAAAAAAAAAAGTTGTTGTTCTGGTCTTTGGTGCAGGCTGGAGAAGTTCTTTGACCAACTGAGCTACAAAATATAAGTATCTTTTGATTATTTTAACAGATTACTGTTTTTATAATTTAATATATATAAAGCACTTTGTCTATTCAGAATCTTCAGAAATCTTTATCTGTTTAAAAACTTATCTGTAGTGCTTGTTGTCTTAGGCTATTGTATAAACTGAAACATTTACTCTGTGTAATTATCTCTTGGCTAGTGGGGGCTGGTTCTTTTGTGTTCTTGTAAAAAAAAAAAAAAAAAGTTGTTGTTCTGGTCTTTGGTGCAGGCTGGAGAAGTTGTTTGACCGCAACTGAGCTACAAAATATAAGTATCTTTTGATTATTTTAACAGATTACTGTTTTTATAATTTAATATATATAAAGCACTTTGTCTATTCAGAATCTTCAGAAATCTTTATCTGTTTAAAAACTTATCTGTAGTGCTTGTTGTCTTAGGCTATTGTATAAACTGAAACATTTACTCTGTGTAATTATCTCTTGGCTAGTGGGGCTGGTTCTTTTGTGTTCTTGTAAAAAAAAAAAAAAAAAAAGTTGTTTTTCTGGTCTTTGGTGCAGGCTGGAGAAGTTGTTTGACCACAACTGAGCTACAAAATATAAGTATCTTTTGATTATTTTAACAGATTACTGTTTTCATAATTTAATATATATAAAGCACTTTGTCTATTCAGAATCTTCAGAAATCTTTATCTGTTTAAAAACTTATCTGTAGTGCTTGTTGTCTTAGGCTATTGTATAAACTGAAACATTTACTCTGTGTAATTATCTCTTGGCTAGTGGGGCTGGTTCTTTTGTGTTCTTGTAAAAAAAAAAAAAAAAAAAAAAAAAAAGTTGTTGTTCTGGTCTTTGGTGCAGGCTGGAGAAGTTGTTTGACCGCAACTGAGCTACAAAATATAAGTATCTTTTGATTATTTTAACAGATTACTGTTTTATAATTTAATATATATAAAAGCACTTTGTCTATTCAGAATCTTCAGAAATCTTTATCTGTTTAAAACTTATCTGTAGTGCTTGTTGTCTTAGGCTATTGTATAAACTGAAACATTTACTCTGTGTAATTATCTCTTGGCTAGTGGGGCTGGTTCTTTTGTGTTCTTGTTAAAAAAAAAAAAAAGTTGTTGTTCTGGTCTTTGGTGCGGGCTGAAGAAGTTGTTTGACAACTGAGCCACAAAATATAAGTATCTTTTGATTATTTTAACAGATTACTGTTTTTATAATTTAATATATATAAAGCACTTTGTCTATTCAGAATCTTCAGAAATCTTTATCTGTTTAAAAACTTATCTGTAGTGCTTGTTGTCTTAGGCTATTGTATAAACTGAAACATTTACTCTGTGTAATTATCTCTTGGCAAGTGGGAGATGGTCCTTTTGTGTTCTTGTAAAAAAAAAAAAAAAAAAAGTTGTTGTTCTGGTCTTTGGTGCAGGCTGGAGAAGTTGTTTGACCGCAACTGAGCTACAAAATATAAGTATCTTTTGATTATTTTAACAGATTACTGTTTTATAATTTAATATATATAAAGCACTTTGTTTATTCAGAATCTTCAGAAATCTTTATCTGTTTAAAACTTATCTGTAGTGCTTGTTGTCTTAGGCTATTGTATAAACTGAAACATTTACTCTGTGTAATTATCTCTTGGCTAGTGGGGTCTGGTTCTTTTGTGTTCTTGTAAAAAAAAAAAAAAAAAAGTTGTTGTTCTGGTCTTTGGTGCAGGCTGGAGAAGTTGTTTGACCGCAACTGAGCTACAAAATATAAGTATCTTTTGATTATTTTAACAGATTACTGTTTTTATAATTTAATATATATAAAGCACTTTGTCTATTCAGAATCTTCAGAAATCTTTATCTGTTTAAAAACTTATCTGTAGTGCTTGTTGTCTTAGGCTATTGTATAAACTGAAACATTTACTCTGTGTAATTATCTCTTGGCTAGTGGGGGCTGGTTCTTTTGTGTTCTTGTAAAAAAAAAGTTGTTGTTCTGGTCTTTGGTGCAGGCTGGAGAAGTTGTTTGACCGCAACTGAGCTACAAAATATAAGTATCTTTTGATTATTTTAACAGATTACTGTTTTTATAATTTAATATATATAAAGCACTTTGTCTATTCAGAATCGTCAGAACTCTTTATCTGTTTAAAAACTTATCTGTAGTGCTTGTTGTCTTAGGCTATTTTGTCCCACCCTCCCTCCCTGTTGGTATCTTGCTCTTATACTTGGTGGCATTGCAGTTGCCCGCCCCTACTGTGACACACCTCCCAGTCTAGTGTCATTAGCTCATTCTTCTTAATACAGAGAGAACATTTGATAAGGCCTTCTGTTCCTCCTTTTACCTTTTCAAAAGTAAAACAAAACTTTTTTTTTTTCTTCGCCTGAACCTTCTTGTGTTCTGACTGTCCTTCTCAAACATATTGAAATATACAGTATATTTCAGAGCATTTGTTATAACTGTATTTGCTATAACTGATTTAAGTATTTTTCTGGCTTTTGAATATTTACTGCTTAGCGACTGCATCTTAGCCTGTTTATACAGCTCTGCATTCTATTTAAACTGTTTTTGTGTTGATTAACTGTTTTGCACTCTTAAAAGTTATTTGTTGCTTAATTTTACCTGTAGGCTAACACACTCAAGTGTGCTAGCCACTTAAAAGCATTTATAGCATTTACTGTCTGTTTTTTTTCCTTGTCTCTGTAAAAAAAAAAAAAAAAAAAAAAATCTCTTGTTTTCCCACCTTACTGAACTAGAGTAGTCCAGTTTCAGAGTTGCTGATCCCTGGGCTTTGTTTTTAGTTCCTGTTACTGATCCATTGCCTTATTAGGAAGGAGGGAAGTTTCTTTGCTTACCAGTGGGAGTGGGAAGCACTGAGCAGCCTTTTTGTCCGAATTGGTGAAGTTTCAGCCAGAAACTAGTAGTCTATTGGTCGTTTTGGGCCAATTCCTAGCTCCTTTCAGCCCCATGCTATAAAACACGCTAAACACGCGTTTTCCAGCTTGTACCAACTCTGCACAGATCCTCGTGGTGGCCTGCAGAGTGATCCAAGCAGCAGAGAGCTAAAAGAGTGACTTTCTACCAGATATAGGTATTTTTTGTGGCTTTCCCACTGTTATTAAGCTAGCGACTGCATTTCACCTGTTTTACTGCTACTTTAAGTGATTTCTGCATTTTACACTGTTTATTGCACTTTAAGTTACTAATTGTTGCAAATTGTTTCTGTAGGCTACACACTAAAGTGCGCTAGCCGATTTACAGCATTTATAGCATTTACTGTCTGTTTTTTCCTTATCTCTGTAATAAAACAAAAAATCTCTTGTTTTCCCACTTTACTGAACTAGAGTAGTCCAGTTTCAGAGTTGCTGCTCCCTGGGCTTTCTTTTAGTTCCTGTTACTGATCCATTCCCTTATTAGGAAGGAGGAAGTTTTTTGCTTACCAGTGGGAGTGGGAAGCACTGAGCGGCCTTTTGTCCGATTTGGTGAAGTTTCAGCCAGAAACTAGTAGTCCATTGGTCGGTTTGGGCCAATTCCTAGCTCCCTTCAGCCCCCTGCTATAAAACACGCTAAACTGTACTGCTGATCTAACCAGCATATCCTATAACTGAAAAGTTCATCTCTACTTGATTCCCAAGTAGACTATTCTCTATCTGTAAAGCCTAGCACTTACTCCTACAGTACTTGCACCTTGATAAAGCACTCTTATTATAGATAGTACCCCACCAGCCTAAAACCCACTTCTCCCGGAGTCCTTTGAAAGTTCTTTATCTACTACTTCTAGTATGTCGAGGGATCAGTTGCTAGTGTCCTCTCCAGCTCAACTGGTGAACCTGGGAATATTGAGGCAATGTTACAATTGCCTCATGTACACAGACAATCCTCTCCTTCTCCCACAAAACACAAATACATGCGAGAGATGCAACTATACAGCCAAACTGGAGGCTGAGCTCTCTCAACATAGGACTGGCAAGACCAGACAGGAGGAGAAGGTAACCACACACAATACATACCCAGTCACACATGGTACCATCACAACTTCAAATCATACACATACTCACACAAAGGCATACTCGGAGGCTCTGATCAAAAATTTACCAAAACAGCAGAGGCCACCAAAGCAGACACCCAAACAACTACCACCTCACGACCCAACACATGCAACACATAGACCACACAGTCAGAGTGTCAAACAGTCACAGCCCTTAAGGCCAAACAAAATGCCAGACACACTTGTCATTGGTGATTCCATAGTCAGACACACTGACGTCCCGCTCACCAGACTGAGTAAGGAGAAGGTCACAGTAAGCTGCCTGTCGGGCGCTAGAATCCGCCACATAACGCAAGCACTCAGGTCTCTCAACAGCAGGTACAAGTATGACTCAGTCATTGTCCACGCTGGTGTCAACGACCTGAGACGTACCTCCTTGGACTACATGAAAAGGGACGTCGAGGAGCTCTCTGATTATGTAGCCCAGGTAGGTATGACCCTGACCTTGAGCAGTATCCTACCTTCACCTAGAATGATGCCACAATACAGTGATAAGATGATCAGCTTTAATAATTGGCTTAAATTCTGGTGTCATTCAAAGGGGATCCAATGTCTGTCTGCCTGGGATGACATGCTGGACAAGCCATGCTGCTTCAAGGGACGGCTTGCACCTGTCACCCTGGGCTTCCGGATATTGGCAAAGGCTCTTGCCACCCCATAGTGCCTTTTTAGGCAAGGCTCAAATTCTAAACCTACCACCCTAGAACACCAAAAGGAAAAAAACTAAGGGTAATGCTGCTCAATGCCAGAAGTCTCAATCTCAAGATGCACGCACTGAGGCCCTTCTCAATATGGAGAACATCGATGTCTGTGCTGTGACAGAAACCTGGTTCAAGGCTCCTGAGAGCACCCAGCACTAACAGGTTTCACCTCATATCATGCGTTCCGGCCCCAAAATCCGGACAACACCAAGAAAGGAGGGTGTCCATATTCATAAGGACACCCACACCTCAAGGTTGGTAACAGCGCCGCGATGCATCGGAGACCATCCAGGTGCAATTAACCATAGGCAAGACTGCTCTGCAATTTGTAGCATGTTACAGGCCCCTCTCAAACTCAGGAACCTCACATGGCCTTCCTGAAAACATTGGAGGGATAAATGTATCTCAAACACCATCATACTAGGTGACTTCAACTACCCTAATATAGACTGGGAACACTACTCAAGCCCGAACACTCTAACCCAAAGATTCCTGGGTTCATAAACTCAAATGCCATGGAACAACTAGTCACCATCCCACAAGAGGTGAAAACATACTTGATCTCATCATCACGAACATGGGATCAAAATGTTCAACACCGAAGTATACCCTCACTGGTGAGATCAGATCATAAACTAATCTCGCTGGAGGTCCTCATCCCCCCACCTGAAACAAAAAGACCACAGTGAAAAACTTCTCAAAAGCCGATTTCACACTTCTAAAAACTAGTGTGGTCTCCTTTAAGGCCCCTGAGCCAGTGGTAAACATTACTCAAACCGCTGAATCACTTACAAATGCCTTCTACCAGCACCTACAGGACTGCATGGATCAGGCAATCCCAAACAAAACTAAGACTCTCTGTACCAAAGGCAAGCGTCCAGTCTGGTGGACCCCAGCCATAAACAAGCTCTACAACAAAAGGAGGAAGCTACCACAAGATAGAGCAAAATCCTTGAAAGGTAAGACACCTTTGATCATTATAAGTAAAAAACTAAGAGCTCTCATAAAATCATCAAAGGCAAATTTTGAGAGAAAAATCGCCAAGGACTCTAAAGACAATCATAAGGCCTTCTTTAGCTATGTTAGAAACCCAGGAGGAAACTCCCAGATATGCTCAGAATTAGTTCAAAATGATGTGAAAATTACTGAACCTACACACATTGCTAACATACTGGCTGACAGGTTCAGTGCAAACTTCTCCCTCCCCCAAAAGGAGAAATATGTATTCCAGAGGTGTGTAGCCCCGCAAACATCTCGAAGGCCCAGGTGAGAACTGCCCTCACTAAGGCAAAAACACAGCATCCATGGGACCGGATGGTGTCCCCGCTGTGTGCTTCATGAACTCAACGAGGAATTAAACCCACAGTTAGGACAGCTGTTTAATCTTAGCCTCACCTCAGGATACGTGCCAAGGAGTGGCGCACGGCGACTGTGGTCCCACTTCATAAGGGCGTGTGCCTCCACAGACCCTGAAATTACCGCCCCATTAGCGACAAGCCTTATCTGCAAAGCCATGGAGAGGATCATAATGGAACTCATAAATAAAGACATAGGGAACTTGCAGACTTTGGATCCAACCCAGTTTGGCTTTGTCAAAAGGCAGATCCTGCCTCTTAAACTTGGTTGACTTTTCGAGACAGTCACCAAGGCCATTGATGAGGGAAAGGCAGTCCATACAGCCTACCTCGACCTGGCAAAGGCCTTCGACACAATACCCCACTCAGGTATCATCGAAAAACTCATCAGCTTGAATGTAAACCCATACATCACAAGATGGGTTGCAAACTGGCTAAGCGGCAGAACCCACAGGGTCAGAGTTGCTGGAGCCATGTCAGACTCAAAGCCTGTCACAAGTGGCGTCCCACAGGGCTCAGTCCTGGGTCCACTCTTGTTCGGCAGCTATCTTTCTGTAATACAAGCAAACACAGAAGGGTTATGAGCTGACAAAGTTTGCAGATGACTGCAAACTAGGCGCCATAGTCGAAAACACATCTGACACAGATATCCTCCAGAAGGGCCTCACAGAAACGGATAACTGGTGCCAGAGCCATGGCCTGAAGTTAAACGCCAAAAAATGCATAGTCATACCTTCGGGAAAAACAAGGTTACCCTAGCTACCATATAGGTGACAATCCACTGAGCACAGAAAAAGTCATCAGGGATCTGGGGACCCAAGTTGACAGTAGTCTTTTGTTTGACACTCATGTTGCTAAAGTAGTTAGGAAAACCTTCTATATCGCCCACCTGATCATGAAGGATTCACATCTAGATCAAGGGAGGTCATCGTCCCCTGTACTCAGCAGTCATTAGACCTATGATTGAGTACAATGCCCCGCTCGGAATGTATCTGACCAGACACCTGATGCAGCTTGAAAGGCCCCAAAAGTTCCTCACCAAAAGGATAAAGGGTCTCAAAAATATGTCTTATGCTGCCCGACTGAAAGAACTCCAGCTTTATTCAGTCTCATACCGCTTGCTCAGAGGTGACCTGTGCCTGACATATAAGGCCATGTCAAACCCAGATTTGATGAATATGCTTCACCTCAAAAAATCTAGATCCCTCAGAACCACAAGGGCGGGAGACTTAAACCTTGACACGGTTATAAATAGAACGTACAAAAGAAAAAATAACTAAACCAAACAAAACAAGTATGAGGAACCTTGTTGGCAGAGACCACGCAGATAAATCCTTAACGATTTATTGAGATATCCAACAGAGCGTTTTGCACAGAACACCGTAGCTTCTTCAGAGGTAATGAAAACAAACATTAAACACTCCGTTTAAATCAGGTAAACCAGGAAGTGACATCTTCCTATTTCCTGAAAACGGCAGCAAATTTTTAAAACTTGTAAACATTTTAAAAAAGTTTTAAAAAAGTTTTAAGAAATGCCTACAAGGCACTCAAAGTTGACCATGCTCAAGAATATTACAGCTTATAAAAGCCTAATACAATTACCGTACAGATGTTCAATGTACGTTAACTTGAAACTAAAAAACCAGACAAGGAGAAACACATCTCCTACAAGGTGTACATAAATATGCAGAACTACAAAACAAGTTACTACCAACTATAACTTATGCCTAAATAAGTAAATTGTATATAGCCACAAAACATACAGGTGACTGTAAGGCAAAATTCATTACATGAACCCTAATAGATGTATTTAGGACATTACCTAAATAAAGAGCCTATAGTGTGTGTGTATGTCCCAGTTATAGAACAACCACTGACCCCTATATGTAATAAATGGGAAACCGACTAATTACTAATCTATGCTAAAGGATAAAGCAAACCTAAAATTACCAACCAAGTGGGACAAAATCTATCTAAGATAACTTTTTAATTTTAAGACAGGGGCTATGTTGCAGTTGCTATTCAGCCCGGGGTAACTAAATGCATCTAAGCGTAACTGCCATTCCAGCTCCCGATTTTCCAAAATTAGTGAAATAGGGCCACCCCTAACCTTTAATGGTACGTGGTCGATGGCCATGAATTGGAAGCTATGACCTGGGTTCAAGGCTATGTGCTTTGCTAGTGCGTTGTCATCTTTACTGTTCCTGATTGCATACAAATGTTCATACATTCGGTCCCGGACATGCCTGTCCTTTTTCCCAATGTAGAACCCTTGGCAACAGTTACACATAGCAATATAAATGATAGATTTACTCTCACAATTAAGAGTGAACCTGATGTCATACTTTTTGTCCCTGACCTGAAATGTCTCACCAATACGGACATTGTTACAAAACTTGCAGAACCCACATCTAAACATACCTCTCCTTTTATGAAATGTACCTTGAGGTACGTCCCTTTGTAATAGTTCCTTGAGGTTATTTGATCTTCTAAAGATAAATCTAGGCTCACTACCTAGTTTTTCAACCAGCAGTGCATTGGAAGAAATAAGGTGCCAATTCTTTCGTATAATGTCCAAAATAGCCTTAGAGTTATTACTAAAAATATTAGGCTTTTATAAGCTGTAATATTCTTGAGCATGGTCAACTTTGAGTGCCTTGTAGGCATTTCTTAAAACTTTTTTAAAACTTTTTTAAAATGTTTACAAGTTTTAAAAATTTGCTGCCGTTTTCAGGAAATAGGAAGATGTCACTTCCTGGTATACCTGATTTAAACGGAGTGTTTTAATGTTTGTTTTTCATTACCTCTGAAGAAGCCACGGTGTTCTGTGGCGAAAACGCTCTGTTGGATATCTCAAATAAATGCGTTAAGGATTTATCTGCGTGGTCTCTGCCAACAAGGTTCCTCATACTTGTTTTGTTTGGTTTAGTTATTTTTTCTTTTGTTCGTGGTTGGTGTTCGTGAGGATTCCTGTTTGTTTCGGCAGTTTCTCAGCAAGGCGGCTTTATGGCGAGCGGCAGTGATAATGCTGACATGGATCTAGCTGGTTTAATAGCCGGGCTGTCTGCCAGGCTTGACCAGATGAATTCAAGGATGGATGATATGCAGGCTACATTTCGGGCCTCGAGAGAAGGACTTTCTGGTGGTGCTAGGAGGACGGGGCTGAGTCAAGGAAGCCTTGACGACTGGATTCCAGCTGCACAGCTGGAACAGCGGAACCTTATGGCTAACAATGTGGCTGGTTCAGGAAATAGCCAGGGAGGTATTTTTTCACTCTCTGGTGTCGGTTCTGTGAACGAAGAGGAGGCGGGACGCCCAGCCTCTTATGCAGTAAAGGTTAGGGGTGGCCCTATTTCACTAATTTTGGAAAATCGGGAGCTGGAATGGCAGTTACGCTTAGATGCATTTAGTCACCCCGGGCTGAATAGCAACTGCAACATAGCCCCTGTCTTAAAATTAAAAAGTTATCTTAGATAGATTTTGTCCCACTTGGTTGGTAATTTTAGGTTTGCTTTATCCTTTAGCATAGATTAGTAATTAGTCGGTTTCCCATTTATTACATATAGGGGTCAGTGGTTGTTCTATAACTGGGACATACACACACACTATAGGCTCTTTATTTAGGTAATGTCCTAAATACATCTATTAGGGTTCATGTAATGAATTTTGCCTTACAGTCACCTGTATGTTTTGTTTTATATACAATTTACTTATTTAGGCATAAGTTATAGTTGGTAGTAACTTGTTTTGTAGTTCTGCATATTTATGTACACCTTGTCGGAGATGTGTTTCTCCTTGTCTGGTTTTTTAGTTTCAAGTTAACGTACATTGAACATCTGTACGGTAATTGTATTAGGCTTTTATAAGCTGTAATATTCTTGAGCATGGTCAACTTTGAGTGCCTTGTAGGCATTTCTTAAAACTTTTTTAAAACTTTTTTAAAATGTTTACAAGTTTTAAAAATTTGCTGCCGTTTTCAGGAAATAGGAAGATGTCACTTCCTGGTATACCTGATTTAAACGGAGTGTTTTAATGTTTGTTTTTCATTACCTCTGAAGAAGCCACGGTGTTCTGTGGCGAAAACGCTCTGTTGGATATCTCAAATAAATGCATTAAGGATTTATCTGCGTGGTCTCTGCCAACAAGGTTCCTCATACTTGTTTTGTATAAATAGAACGTGCTGGAGGGACAGATTCATCACCCAGAGACTCCCTATGCTGTGGAACAAAATCCCGGTACATGTGAGGCAGAGCACCTCGCTGGCCTTGTTCAAGAGGAATCTTGACCAATGGATGGGAGATCGCAGATATACCCCAGGGATTACTTCAGTTTCACTGCTTGACAGAGGCACAGAAAAATGATAGGCATAGTTTTTATTCAAACTAAAGGGGTGGCGAAAGCCACATAACTATGGGCTAGGCTTATAAATGCCCTTGGGCAGATAGCCTAGTATGAACCTATGAACCTATGAACCTATAATTACTATCTGACTGTATACTTATCCACATTTCTCACACGCCATGCTTTGATAGTTCAATCGTGCATATCTGTCCAAAAAGGTATGTTAGAGTTTACACAGCCATCAACATAGTTTGCGGAGGGTAGTGTAGCCTTTTATTGAGTCCATTGAAATAATTTTTGCCCTAATGTAGATTAAATGTAATATGTTTTAGCTGTTTGCATCTGATCTTCAGTCATGTTCAGTTCCACTCATGTGTTGCAGTAAAAAATAGATACTCTTTAAAACCCCTTCTTGTAATTTATTTCATTTTCTTGTTCACCTTTTGTATGTTCACATTTCATGAACAACTTACTATATGTTGTATTGTGTAGTTTTTCTCCCCCGGCATACACTGAAAATAGACCTGGTCCATTTGGATTGTCCCTGTTAACAAATGTAACTTAAATAAATAATTAAATAAAATAGATGTCTTTTTCATAAATGCTGTTACAATTTATGATTTTGTTTCTTAAAAATTGTTTTGTGCAGTAAATCCATGTTACATCCATTACCTTCATGCCTATACACTTCACAGACTTCTCAACCCCATTATACTTTCATGCTTGCTACTGCTCAGACAATAGATGGCACTTACAGCAGTGCTGCCTGTTTTTTTTTTTTTTTTTTTGCATGATTGATTACTACATACATATAGTACTTACTTAGGGAACATCACAATACAGTAAAGTAGCTTGTCCTGAATAGCTTTTTTGAAGAGCCTGCAGACATATGGCCCTTTTTTAGGCAAATTTGCCTGGGGGGAAAAAAAATTCCGGTTAAAAAAAAATGTGGAAGGGGGGCAAAAAAAAGGGCACCCCTTCGGCCTGGCCTTGTTCCAAAAAGAGGGGAATTCTTGACCAAAAATTTTGGGGTTTTGGGGGGGATTCCGGCCAAAAAAATTTTTTTTTTTTAAGAAAAAACCCCCAAAAAAAAAAAAAAAAAAAAAAAAAAAAAAAAAAAACAAAAAAAAAAAAAAAAAAAAAAAAAAAAAAAAAAAAAAAAAAAAGAAAAAAAAAAAAAAAAAAAAAAAAAAAAAAAAAAATAAAAAAAAAAAAAAAAAAAAAAAAAAAAAAAAAAAAAAAAAAAAAAAAAAAAAAAAAAAAAAAAAAAAAAACAAACAAAAAAAAAAAAAAAAAAAAAAAAAAAAAAAAAAAAAAAAAAAAAAAAAAAAAAAAAAACAAAAAAAAAAAAAAAAAAAAAAAAAAAAAAAAAAAAAAAAAAAAAAAAAAAAAAAAAAAAAAAAAAAAAAAAAAAAAAAAAAAAAAAAAAAAAAAAAAAAAAAAAAAAAAAAAAAAAAAAAAAAAAAAAAAAAAAAAAAAAAAAAAAAAAAAAAAAAAAAAAAAAAAAAAAAAAAAAAAAAAAAGGGGGGGGGGGGGGGGGGGGGGGGGGGGGGGGGGGGGGGGGGGGGGGGGGGGGGGGGGGGGGGGGGGGGGGGGGGGGGGGGGGGGGGGGGGGGGAGGGGGGGGGGGGGGGGGGGGGGGGGGGGGGGGGGGGGGGGGGGGGGGGAGGGGGGGGGGGGGGGGGCGGGGGGGGGGGGGGGGGGGGGGGGGGGGGGGGGGGGGGGGGGGGGGGGGGGGATTAAAAAATTAAAAAAATTTTCCCCCCCTTTGGCTGACGGGGGAGGCACGAATTGATAGATATTTTTATCAACAAGGGTAAACTACCTTGCACTTTTTTAAGCTGGCAAACAAGAAGAACATGTTTGCTAAATTACTTTTTAAATTTTAATCTCACCTGCTGTAGTCATCGGGGGCTTCGCCAGAGAGAGTACAACCTTTCACTTCTAATTTAATAGTGTAATGGCCCAAATATCCTAATAAATGATTTTTAAACCGGGGGGTTTCCTGTTTTTCCTCCCCTTTACTCAGGTGGCGTAAAGAAAATAAAACCTCTTGTATAATCTGTACACCAACAGACAAACGATATATCAGCTGTGATGCAACACTAGCTTGTTGTGAGTAGTCTACCAACTGCTGTAATCACAAGAGAAATGCAACTACATATATAAAGACCTGCTACACCCATGGATACCTACTAAGAAATAAGTAATAAATGCAACTAACATGTATCCATGCTCATTAGCAATATGGACCATTACAATCACATCCAAAACGACTGCATCCCCAATGCACGCAGTAATCAGCAGAGCCATCCAGGACAACATAACCCCTGCCATATACATGACATTACATGTTCTTCCCATTTTTAAAGGATGTAGTTCAACTCACCTCTCACAAATCAGGCCTATTGCTATCCTGTCTCCCCTATTGGTGGTCCTGAAAAAATGTATTCATAAGCAGCTCCTTGCTCTACTTCCCTGAGATAATCTGCTTGCCGTGAGCCAACATGGATTACTCACTAACGGCAGTACAAACATACTTCTACACTCCTTAATAAACACTGTTTCTTCTCAGGACAAGAATAACCGTATAGCTGGTTCCATCACATCTATAAAGTCTCTTACATTGTCTAACACAACCTGCCTCTGGCCAAAGTAGGTAACCAGAATCTGTGCAACTATAGTACCTGATGGCTAGCAAGCCATCTCTGCAACAGATTTCATGCATTGAAATGGTTCTCCCTGTAGCCAACTGCTACCTTTGAGTCCATATCATTACTCCTTAAGTCTTCAACCTATGTAACCATTTACTTCAGCACTTTTACTACCAACCTCTACCCAACCTGTCATACACCCCCTCTAATCTAATATTCTGATGACTCTAACATATTTACAATTGCTGAATTCATACTATACCCACCTCAGCTGAGAATTGTACTTCTCATCTCAGGGATGGCTAACATGCAGTCAAATCCTTATTTATCCAAATGAAACTGCCCTTCTGCTTCCTCCATCAATCACCCCAAATGATTACATCCTCCTTATACGTCAACGTAATAGAAAAGTATCATGTATTAATCTCACCCTAATGTATTAATGGTTAAAAGTGATGACCAACTTACAGTCCAGCTATAGTTATTTGGATATGCTTCTCTTGGCTGCAGAACCAAACTAGTGTGCCATGGTTGACCAACTCTGCAGATGACTGCAAGCTGGGTGCTGTCATCAGTTTCACTACTGATGTGCACATCCTCCTAGAGGCACTCACTCAGACCAGTGACTGGTGCCACTGATGTGGCATAAAATTGAACACAACCAAGGACATCATTATCCCCTTTCGGGAGAAAGCTGTCCCCACAAATTATCACAATAAGAACAACATCCTGAGAATGCAGTCAGCCATGGGGGTTTTGGGCAGTCGGGTCTATAGCACCCAGACTTGTGACCACCATGGTGCCTGCATTGTATGGAAAGCCTTTCGACATGGCACAACTCATAAGTAAAGCAAACTCATCCAGGTGCAATCGTTCAATCCTAAAGTCTGTTAGTAATTCTTCCTAGTCACTGATTTTTTAATTGGCAGAGAATACATGTATCTAATACTATTCCATATTGTGTCATTATGAATTTGACTAGGTGTAAGAGCATCCGTATGTCTGCCTGAAGATGCCTTGACATAAAAAAATTATAGAGTTAACTATGTACAGGATGCAACTGCATGCATGGATTGTCACACTTTGTCCAATTATTGCTCCAAACAAGAGGCATGTCAATGACCTATATGCGATTAATGTTGTTACGTTTTTATGATTACATTTATAATCTACTATATACCATGGGGTCACTTGGAGCCTTTGGCCTTTGGGGGAGTGCTGTGCATGGTCATGGGAACTAATCTAAGGTGGCAGCAAAAGCCAACACATTCTGGCTAGGCTTATAAATGCCTTCAGGCAAATAGCCTAGTACCTACCTATGAACCTATGAAACAAAGAGCATTACCTGTACATAGGTTAACAACAGAGGCTGAGTGTTTTGCAAATGCAAGTACAGAGGACCAGGTAGCAGATTGTAGAACTGTTTCTTCCAATCTTTCCACAATCCCATTGTGAACGCAGAGCACTATTTACAATAATTTTTGCCAGTGCATGGCATAGTTTTGTTATGGAATGTATTACACATACTGGTGTAATCTGTCCTGCTTTATGCTCTGAAAATCTCTATCTTGTTTGATGCTCTGATAGTCCACATGAATCACACCGTATAATAAATTATCCTGTACATATGGTCACCTTTACTATTGTAAATACCTACTTTATGTTATTATTACTTCCTGTATTTTTAGTATTCTTATTACTTCCTGTATTTTTAGTAATCTTTTATATTGAAATCCTTTCATTTACTATGTAATATTGATTTATAATTTCTAAATTTTTTATCTTCAATTTTTAGTTGTTGCTACTGGAGCTTTTCTCCCCGGGCCTCTACTGAAAATGGAAATATATCCAGTTGGACTAGCCCGGTTAACAAATGTAAAATAAATAAATAAAATAAATAAATAAATAAAGTTAAAATCATTACAACGCTATGCATTAAGCCCATCACTGTGAGTAAGTGCTGACATTCCTCAGGCACACAGCTCTGTATAATGTCAGCATTTAGAGTTACTTCAGCAATTGCACTTGTCAGTGATCGCATGGTGAAGCACATAACCCAAGGCCATCTGTGCTCAGCAGTGCATGTAATTATGGTGATATGCATCTTAAGCGATGAAGTTATAGCCAAGTTTCAGTTTCAGCAGCATAATGATGAACTCTATGGGAGTCCTCACAAGTTTAGTGTGTAAATCAGACATCAGGTGACAGCAGCCATTATAAGGGGTTGCTATTGAAATGCTTACATTAATGTGTTCACACTGTGCTATATCATAGTCAAGAATGTATTCTTTGTTACTGCCAGGCCATACTGCCCACATGTGGTAATTCCCATGTCCTATCTTACAAGCTAATTGCTTTTATTATATTTTCATCATGCATTGCCCACCATGATGCTTAGCTGTGTCTGTAACTGTATAACTCTGACCTCATTAGTTGATACCACGTACAACTATACATAGCTGGGACAACTGTACATAGCTGACTGCATATGATGTATGCTGCTGGTACAATGGAATACAGATGCATAACGAGTTATACATCTGTGTAACTGTGGCAATGAAGGTGGGAAGCATGCCACTCAAGTTCTTGGACTCCTTAGCACTACCTGAAACAACTATGATTAGATTGTCATTTTTCATGCTTCTGAAACTAATGAGCACAGGTCACACATGACCCTGTAGAAATAACTACCTAGCAGTAAATTGGAAGTCAAGGTCTGATGTTTTAGCCTCACGTTAACCACTGACAATCTGGCTTTAACCAGAATATGACTCACCGTGGATTACCGCTTAATCTTCTTTACATATGCTGCATCAGCAAAGGCTGTAAAATTATTTAAATCACATTTGGTCCTGATAAACACCTAATTTCTATCGTCCTCACTGAACTTCATGGAAAAAAACTGTCTTGTATTGCTTTGTTTCACTTTGACTTGGGTTCACCTTAATGACCCCTTCTGCAATGACTCATACTATACAGTACCACTGTATGCTTCATTGTCTAGTTGTGAAAGGCCACAGCACTGAAACACATAGGGGTATGCATTACTGTCATGTATGTGTGTCCCCCAGCTCTAAACATCAGTGTGAACCACTGTTTCATGACACAGTTCATTGTCATGGACAAAAACACATACAAATACATTTTCAGAATAATTCTGATTTTATTGTTAAACAACAATCATCACACTGCAGACCAGTTACCAGCTGGTTTGCTATGGCAATACTAACTGACACATGAAAATATTATATTAACAGTCAACCCCCCCCCCTCCGATGTGGTAGAAAACCAGTATACTGTCCTAATGCATCAGGATAATGGTCACGAATTCGCCACACACAGCAACTTGGAATTACTCTACGAACTCTGCTTCCCAGTCGGCCGTAACGCCAGACCGTAAACTGCCGATATGAAGCGTGTCTGTATCGCCGGTTTTCATCAGTTTCCACAGGTATTCCGAAAATTGACCGTCTGTATGTATCCGCAACACGTAGTACACCTTGATGTATGACAATTTCACTCATTTCCTAGAGAGAGAAAAATATAATAATTAATTTCCAGCTAGGGACTAGGGCAATTCTTTTGAGACATACTAAGACTACCTGAACATGTTATACAACTGAGGTAGTAAGCCAATGGATGCCCATTCAAATGCACTCAGGCTGTATTGTTTTAATTCGACTTTAGATTCGGTGTCACATAAACTAAGACAATAGACTCCTTTTCTTTTTCAAAACAGGTAAGAAGTCTCATGCGAATGTTCACCTGAAAATGCATATGACATTAGTTTTTACAGCTGACTGCTACAGATACATGCACTCCACATCTTAACTGTATTTCTGTTTAGATACAGCACATTCAGGCATGATCGACACATAGCTATATGTTCCATTTTAAGAACTGATGTGACAGTGTTTTACATGTATGTTATCACATTACGTTAGACATATATATTCTACACTGTTACATGGTATGTCATGAACCATCCATCATGAATGGTTAACATGCACATACATGAATTCAAAGCTGCAGGGGTAACTGTTACTGATGTAAGTTATTGCACTTGTACCATGCATCAAAGCAAGATAGTTATATACATTAATCTTGCATCAACATGAGTTGAGGTCAGCTAACTCTGTCCATACGGTCATCAGCACTGTCAGTATCATATCTTTCCATCAGTAATGACTGGTGATGTGTGCATCGACTTAACTGCCACATAAATCAAGTGCCTTTTGCAAAGTTTTTAGAAATATTGAAGTACAACCAATTATCTGATCAGGATCAATAGTCAAATATGCAAAGGCATGTTAATCTATCGCTAAGGAAAATTTCAGAAACAATACATTTCTGAGGCTAACAGCTACAACCTGAAAGAAATGTAGGCTGTCAAGTGCATTTGAAAGTTAGTACTAGACATAGAAAGCACACCTGCTCAGAGAATGGCAAATTAGCTGGCATGTAATGCTGCGAAGTAACTGCTGTGACAATGTCTTCACTACATACAATCAAATTAACTGGAAATGCTCGTGGCCAATCAACCACATACTGTTGTAATAACCAGGTACTTACCGGAATTAATGACAAACAGTTTGTGGGCCCATTCCCACAGTAGACTCTCTCTCTTGCAGTCGGCATACTCCTGCAGCAATGGCACAGGCACCATGGGGGAGGTAGTTCTGCATTACTTCGACCATCATGTGTGATGTTAATGGACTCATTCTCATCCAGAATCTCCTGTACTAGTTGAGGATTATGTTCTGCAATAACAGTGAACAGCTGACGCATGTCTTCCTGTGAAAACCCGTTAATTCTTGCCTGTAAGTGCACCAGAATAAGCATCTTAGTCAAAAAGGAATGTACTAATTAAACCTGTGCATGCAACTATGCCCAAAACAATTGACACTGCTCATTAAATGAATACTGCCAAAGCTTATTATACAATGTTAGGTATTGCTCTCCAACTGTTACTGTGGTTGTTATTAGATATAATCCAAGTGCCCTCATCCATGCATTGATTTCCAAGGTGCACTTTCATGTCACTTACATCTACTACCTTCAGAAGCTGGCTACACATACTACCATGATGCCCCTTATTAGGCAAATACCCTGTTTGTTGCCCCACTGCAATTTACGCCAGTACCTCTAGTATTGTACAGACATGGTACAGTCACCAATACGCTCAACCGGCAATGCAGTTAGCTGACTCAGTAATCCTTCCACGATCTAACACTCCTATGCTTTGTCAAACTTCCATTGATTGCCTTTGCCAAGATTGGTCATTTAGTTCCTCGGGATTCCTTGAAAGTACCAAAATTAGCTACCTGGAGGTACTCAGACATATTGTGGACTACAATAGATGCATCATACTTGCCTAAGGCAAGAGACTAGCAGCTGTAGCAAAGATGTCAGTACATCATAAATAACAGGCAGCATTGTATTATCTGAGACTGTCCTCTGGGTTTTTTTCAACATAACTGTAGTATATTCATTTTGAAATAGTATCACCCTGTGTGCAAATGAATTTCACATCACATCCCTCTCCATTACCATGCCCTCACTGGCGTTACACTATCCTCTATCTCTGGAGTAAAAATGCAATGACTGCTCATTACACCCATGGATGCAAAACTCAGAGAAGCAAGGCCCGCCCATGCACAACCACACAACACACACCCACAGCAATTTACATACAATGCAATGTATGCAACACCTCAACCATCATATGATACCAGTTATAATGAACATAAGAAGACTTACTTGTCCCACAGTATGCCTACATACAACTAATTCTATGACTCATTACATAACTCGTGTGTCAGCTTCACACTAGTTCGATGCACAACCTGTAAAGTAAGACCATGTTGTTGTCTTGCGCGTTCTGTCCAGTGGCAGTAGGCCTTTGTCCAAGAGAACTGACTCTCCTGTTTTGCTGTAACTCACATCTCTGCCTCCCTGACATTGTAGGTAGTGTTTGTCCCTGTGTAGTGCTCAAAGCACACGGGGTCTGTACACGAGTAATCCCACTCTTCTTATTGTTTTCCATGGTCTGCATAGTCTGAAAAAGTAGTACAGGTGGAAATCACTAAACAAAGAGACTGTATTAGTAGAAGGCAAGTTGTGTCTGAGAAGCCTACAGAGTACTACTACTGCATATGCAAATAGACACGTAGTACACTCGGCTAATCTCTGTTGCCACACAGAGGTCATTTGTTAACAGCATTTCATTAATAATTATGTCTGGCATCCATCTGTGAGTACATATCTTTTTCCCTTGAAAAGGAATACTAAGCATGAACTACAGCAGTGATGTACACCTACCTCCTCACAGTTCATTTCACACCACAGCTCCATAGCCTTAAACAAATCTGATTATGTGTACATGACTGCACAATATACCCATGGAAAGTCATACACTCCTGTAATATACTATTACTAACTGCACAATTCCCAACAGCCTACACTACTTTATGCTCCTTTAATGTACCTTGTGGACCTCTGCTTTATGATTTATAAGAACGAAAATAAAAGACAATTGTTGCAGTAATAAGGCCACCGGAACTACAGTTAGCCTACGTAAGGTAAATCGCGTAGGCTTGTAGTCCCTGGTGTTGCCTGTTTATTGCTGACATATTGGATGACCTTCATTATTACATTTGTAATACTTTAACTGTTAGGGCATGCCAATAGTGATACCATTCGCAAGTGAAAGACAACTCCAAGTCTACTCTCTGTTTCAGTTACCCCTTGTGAAATGCATGACAACCTAAACACCACAATTTCTGGTTTGATAGGGGCTAGATGTGTTGACAGGGTGTTTTACAGCTGCATTTTCCTGTGGAAATATTCCATTAAAACCTACTGTAAAAACTTTTTCAGTTTTCCTCGATTGTGTTTAACAGTAGTTTGTGCAAATTTACAATTTTCAAATGCTGGACTGAGTACCAACTACATTGTTATGGCAATATGCATAAAGGCCTACACTGCATGTAACATAGCATGCGATCATTTTTTGCATCTGTCCTTGCTAGGAGTACAAGTACTTGTGCTTGACTGGGTCAGACGCAGCACAATTACACTTGCACCACACAGTGCATTACCACAGTTAGCACTTTTTAACATGTTTCCTTCACTCAACACAACACTCAGCATGTCTCAACCAGCAATACACAAGGTATTAATTATTAACTCTAATTGCACTTGCAAGATCAAGGCATGCCATATTTTTAACACTGATTCCCTACTATGGCCTACTAGTGCACAATTTGTTTGAACAATTTTAATTCAAATAGGTTTAGTGGGACACTAAATGATGTTAATATTGTCAGTTTGAAAGCTGGAGAACACTTAACTTAGTAAAGTAGAGTCTATTAATTAACCACACAGCAGAGATGCTCAACAACTATTTTGCACTGAAACAGATTAGAAATGCACATTAAATTTCTTTCACTTTACTAGAAAGTTGTAAAAATTATTCTCAGCTGCACTGCATTAGGCCAAAGTGAATAGTGTGAGTGAAAATAAGGGCCAGTTAGGCGAATGCAGGGAAACTGGCAATGTAGTTTCACTGTTTGGGGCACAGTTCATGGAGCTGTAGTCTTCTGTAAAAAAAGAAAAAAATACAAAGGTTATAAAGACAGACATAAAAAGTAGCAGTGCACATCTGTGGATCCTAAACTATTTGACCAACGAGACATTCCATAACAATTTTATTCAATGCAAGGCAAGATTAATATTGGCAACAAGAAGCAATTACGTAACTTCATCGTGCTGGAAATTGCATGAGTGTTCTATCTTCTTGTCGCATAACTCCGAAGTTTTATGTCTGTTGTCCTTCCATCTAAAATGAAGCTAATGTCTACTCCAAATTGTCTGAATGCTGCTGAAATCTTGAGTAGTGTTCCTCGAAAAACTGTCTTGTGTCTGGTGTTGATAAGGGGCAATTGTGGGCTGTATGTTTCGTGGATTATCGTAAGACAGTGTGGCTCATTCGTGAAGTTTAGTGTGGTCTGCCAGTCTACGTTGCAAAATGTTTTCCTTTAATGGTATGAGGTAATTGTAATCTTTCCTTTGTTTCATGCGCACTACTGTCCAACGTCCACTTTTCTTGTTAAATTTTCTACGATACCTAAACATAAAGTGGAGAACACTTCATGATACAATAAAAGTCAAGTAACAGCATTTATTTAAGTTTAATGCTTTGCATAACATGTGTACAGCTGAAAAAATACAATGTGTAAGCCATGGTTGACATAATTTCTGACACTGACTACAGTTTGGCAGCCAATCTTGTAGGTCCACCCAAAGCTGCTTGACTAGATATGTCTCACCTCAGGTAAAATGACCAAATGTGAGTATTACCGGTCATTAACAGAATAATGGACATATTTCGATCAATGGTGGTGGTGATACTGCAGGAGTCAGTAACTTGATTTATCTGTTTGCATTACGGTAAAATTGGTTGTACATGTAACACATGCGTCTGTGTTTATATCTGCCTGTGTTTACAGGTATGTGCACTTGAAATACAGACTGCTGCAACTGAAAATGAATTACATCCCTTGTTAGCTGCAAAGTAGAAAATATGAAATGAGTTCAAAATTCACTGAGATTACTACTTGTGCGCATTTCATCTTTATACCCATTCGTGTCAGATGCCATTACTTAGGTCCACAGTTGCTAACACAATTAGAAGTAATGAAACTATACATTGCTATGCCTGTTGAACTGGTATGTGAATTATTGTATTTTCTTACACATATCTGCCTTCCTTGTTACGCTCATATGGACGACCTCGGTGGCTGTTGTGGTCTATCGCAGCAAGAAAATTCCGAGCCCGAAATGCAAGGAAAGTGTAGGACTGCCGTTTCGAAGCATACTTTAATATGACCTGGTGGAACTGTTCTAATTCTGCTGTTGTTCTATACAGAGAAATGCGAATATTAAAAATCACAAGTCAGGGTATTCATGTCCACATGCACATCAATGTTGATAAAAGGAACCACAAAGTAAAAGTACTTTACCTGTAGCTGACGTAATGTCTTGTTTTCTCCACAAATCTGAGGTCTAGAACAATCTGCCTTAACTTTTCATGGACTGGGCTGTCAGGCTCCGCCCCAAGAGAGTCATGCTGACATTTTCCAACCGGTTCATCATTATCATGTATCCCACTACCCCACTCATGCTGGTTTACAACATGGTATAAAGTACCACCCCAATGGATCTATGGGTAAAAAAGACAGAAGAGAAATAAAATTCATATAGCAACTTATACTGCTTCATATAAATTAACTGTATGATTAATGCAATTCATTTCCATACTATGAATTCTTCTGTACTCTCCGAGTGCTGACAGCAATACCAGAAGTGATTGACAATTTGCCTGGTCCACTGACAGAGAATTCTGCAGCAACGCTGCTGTCCAGCCTATTGGGTAATACCAAAAAACAAACAGGTAGACAAAAAGGTAAATGTGTATTTCTGTAAACTGATACATTTACACTGACAGTTATGATCGTATTAACTTTTACACAACTTGCTGCAATCTGTAACATTCCTAGCACTGGATTTCAGAAAAGTGTGACGAGTGTAGAAAATGTAGTACTGGTTACTGCATAGACCTATGTTAGCCCTGTATTGCTATTCAGTACATTTGCAAAAAACTAGTTTAGATAGATAAGGCAGTAGACACTTTTCAATATGAAGGTTAAACAACCTGTATAAATCGACACTTCTGTTAGCACAATGCTAATGGACAGTGGAGGACAGTTAAAATGCAGGGAAGACATGTTCCTGACGAAAACTACCGAGACAGTGTAGGAATACAAATATGTGGAAACACTGAATCGGTATCCTTGGACAGAAGGGCCCAAAAGCATGGATCATTTTTGACTACTCCACCACTTAGTCTTACTTCATCACATCCAATCTATGGGGAGCACGGTGGTTATAGTGTCTACCTTTTAGTGGCTTCGCACATCAGCAGGTAATGATGACACAATAGAAGTGGTTACAGTATCGGATATACTTCTCATGATGTGTAACCTCCACAGAACTAAAAACAGGGTATGAATTTCCAGAGCAATGGGTTGCCTATGTCAGGAATGATTTTTATTTACCTAAAACATAAATGCACACAATTAATACTCTGTGTGGTACTCCAGCCAAATACACCCTACGCTGTAGGCACAAATGTGATGTTTTGCTTACAAACTGAATAATGGAAGTCAGTGCAGTTAATATTTTTGTAAAACGTGGATTTAGAATGCCACGCTTCCACCATTTTTAGAAGACATTAATGTATATAGTGCTGTACATAATGGGAACCCTAAAGAAGACATGTTCCCATGAATGTCACAAAAATGCAGTAGAGTAACTACTGTCTGTCTGGTCATACCCTTGTGATGAACAAATTATTTATTTATTTATTTATTTTACATTTGTTGACCGGGCTAGTCTAGCTGGATACATATCCGTTTACAGTAGAGGCCCGGGGAGAAAAGCTCCAGTTCAGTTAAAATTACAGTAATGAATATGATTAAAGCAAAATATTTAACAATTTTTCAACAAAGATTTCTAACAGGTACAAGAGAGGCAGAGCAATAACATTTCAGAAACTTATCAGTCTTACATTATAAGAGAGGATAACAAAAACATTTAAAATGTACAATGTCTAAGTCAAAAGTATTTTTCCAACAATCTGAACAATTCACAAGTACTGCTTTATTTACTACATTTCTGTAAATCCACACACATGCTTAAGAACTGTCATGACCTAGTGACCAAAATCGTTGCTAGTCATTCTGGAAAACGCGAATGTAATCACGTACAGAAGGACACTTCCACTGCTGTTACCTTGTTAATTCGTTTACCAAGATTGTTGGCCCCATGCCACATATCGAAGGAGTGCTTGACTGATGCATACCTAGTCCCTGTAAAAGGAAAACATACCGTCAGACCTTAAGCCCGTAAGGTTGAATGCAAGTATGACAGTGCAGACAGACATAAGACTTACTCATTAGTTTAGCAATCTGCGGATGTGCATCAGTCACCAGCTCATCTATCCTGAGTTGTGAATCTTGAAGAGTTTTTATGCACCTTTCAAAGGCCAATTTCTCCATTCGTGGAGAACTCAGTTCTGTCTCTCTCTTGTCAACCACTTGTATCAGCAAAATCTCTTTGGTTTTCTCATCTATGCATGTGTAAGTGCAATACTGTGCAGAGTGTCCAGGACTATCCATACGACCATCACCTTCCAATATAAACAAGAGCTGGTATAAGTCCCAAACAGACATGGATAATGCCAATGGTTTGCATAGACTTTGCCTTAATGATAAATGTAAGGACTAACCCAGGATTGTCACATTAATGTGTTTACGAGTGGACAACATATTCCTCACCATCTCATTCCAGTAGTCAGTAATGACTGGGACTATGTATCTTCGCTGTAACCAGTAATAACTGGCTTGGTGGATAAATGCTAAGCCAAGACACTTTGCTAGCAATGCAATCTTAGCATAGTTGTTTCCAGTCAGGAAGACTGCCACTGCTATCATAACATCACCAAGGTGTAAACCCTTCCTAACTGTATGTTGACTTGACCACTGGTAAGCAATATGACCATTGCAACACACCTACAAGAAAGACAGTGTTGTTACCAACTATGCATGCCAAGTATTATTACAAATGAGTATGGCTTGTATGGTAGCCCAATAATACCTACCCATGATAGCTTGATGCATGATCCTTTCACTGTGTTTGTTACTGACACACCTTCTCTACATATATCACAATGTTGTATCCTGCATTTCTGTGCTAGTTGTATGAGTTTATTCTTGTACACCAGTACAACAGATTCCATGGAAAGTGATTCGGAACTAAGTTCCTCATTTGTTGGTAATGTATCCGCAGTGGTTGACCTGTCTCCTTCTAATGACTGTCTTGCTGTGTTGTGCAAAACAGTCTCGAACACACTGTCTTCCATTTTGTGTTCTGGCTCCTCACAAAGGCCTGCAGAGCTGCTCAGAATTGATGCCAGCACACAGTGCATAAAAGCAAGATAACAGAAGGGAGAGACCAAAACCAACAGAGTTAGGTATATGCAAAGCAAGAGTGATGCATCTGTAAATGAGCCACACGCATTAAAGCTAATACCTGTTGAGAGAATAGTCAACAGAGGATGATCTAATACATGCAGGTTTCCTCTTTTGCTGCATAGGTCATCAACAAATGGTGAATTCTTGCATGCTGGAAGAGGTGAACATAAATAATGGTGTTCATGTTTAATATGCAATTACAATCTGCCATTCACAATGTAGTCTGTTGGAATTACCTTTCTGTTGTGCTTCCTCGTGGAGAGGTGCACGATGGTATGTATGACAAGTCCTGATGTAGCACGTGATTGTTGCCTCTAATGTCTTCCAGAGGCAATATCTGACATGCAGTCATCATCATCGTGTCTCATGTGTCTGAAAAACAAAAAGATGGTAAGAATCAGCATGTACATTTAGAATCAAGCAGAGAGTGTTCCATTCACATATCTGAGATTAGGTAACCGTGCAAAGTACTGGACTTGTGACGGTCGGTGGTGCAATTTTACCTGCTACTGTCCGAAAATAGACTTGGAGCTGAGAGTGTACTAGATGTATTTGCTCTGATGGACATTGGAGTGGACTGAAGTGGTGGCAATGCAGACGGCACTGGATCCATGGATGACTGGTTACTTTGATTGTCGTACCTGCAATCAGGTGCATACACTTGTATTATCACACTGTCTGAATGCACTTCATATCACTTCTATCTAATTAAGATTAAATGCAAGTTTTTTATAAGTACTATTAGGCCACAGTAGGGCAAAGACTACAGATTCTACCGGACAAGAAAGGAAGTGCATCTCCTGCTGCATATTTTGTGCCTCTGAGTAGGCACTCGATGTATATTTCAGCTAGAGGTCCAATTGATACACCATTGTTGGAGCTGTGTAGATAACTAGCAAGATGCCATTTAAAAGCCAAACTGTACTGATCAATGTATCTGGCTACACAAACACAATGCGTTAAGTGGTTACACAGGCTAAGGCGATGTGAACTAAACAACTCATGCAGCATGCCTTGTGGTAGTTTATGTTTTTAACACCCATTACAGCCCTAATATAATCAGTGACTGTCCTGGGAACCAATATGTGTGATAACTATGAATACAAATACACTAAGGAGTATTCTAACAACAACACTATGATGCATATAAGATAAATGAAGATGGTTAAGCAGACCAACAGACTTACATGTTAAGCGGTAAATGTGCCACTTCCTCGTGCAATTTTACTTGTAGAGGCTGCTTGAGAGCCATCCAGCGATCAAATTCACTACCAATGGCAATCCATGTGCGTCCACATTTAGCATCCAGTGCTTTCTTCAGGCGTTTCCGAGCAGAGAGTGTTACTGACTTTTTGCTCCCGTTGGTCGTACCACCATTGTTGGACAAAGTTGACATGGTGTACCTACCAGTTATACAAACTGTAGAGGAATAGTACATTATGCATCAGTGCAAGTGTATTGTAACTGATGATGTTGAAACAGCAAAGATCCAATCATGCTCGCAGCAGAGCACCTCAACAAAAGGCAAATGGTCAGAGAACAAGATTAGGCAGCGGCCAGGTGTAGTAAACAGTTGGTGACAAACATGACATATGTCATTATCATGTAATGACCCTTAATACATGGAACAGATGTTTTTTATAAGTCAGCTATACAGCAGAAGAATGAAAAATGAACATTCTCACAAACTCACACAATTACATGTACTGCACTGTGCATTGAAAGTAGTTGTGCTGTGACCAAGATACACTCCCTGATGGCCAGTATGCCAATTCTAATGGCATGGTGAAATTCATATACTCAACTGCATATTGAGCACTATGTTATTCAGCAGCTAACTGCATGTTAGCAGATCAGTGTTGACTGTCTCATATGTCTCAATGCACCTAAGTTATGTATGTGTGAACGTATAATAACCCGTCAGTACTGTGTGCCCTACATTGTGTATATATTCATAGGAATAACGCTCAAAAGTAATGGGAAGTGCAGCTGAAGCTGCTAAGCAAAGGCATAAAGCAGGCACATAGGGTTTGTGATGGCAGGGATGTATGTTACTTTTCTGTACCCCAAGTCAACCACATACATAATGAGATGTGACAGAGTTGTACGTGAATAATTAGTAAGTACTTGACGATAATGAGATGGTAACTTGTGCATCTACCTTTTGCCAGTGGAAGCAGCCAAAGGTAGGTCCATGGTTATGTACTGGACTTGTTTAGATATGGGGTAAATTGGCGAGTCCAGGTACTGACCTTTTATTACCTGGAATTGAAAAAGATGTAGTGTATGTGCTTATTTATCCTAGGAAATGAATATTGTTTAGGATACTGCATCATAAGAAAAACAATACCTGATACCTATTCATTCACATGGTGGAGAGACATGACCGGTAAGGTTGGCATATGGGCATTGAATTGCTATGTACAGCTGTAATGTAGGAGAACAAGTGCTGTGGAATGCAAATAAATCTCTTTGGCAACTGAACAGTCAACAGTGTGGTACACTTAACAGCCACATAGTAAAATAAATGGTTCCATAGTAGGAGACAGGATTCAGATTAAATAAGTACCAGTATGATCATGAAGCCCACAAAGCAAAAAGAAACAGAGCTAAATGCTGTGAGTAGAGTAGACCAAATCAAGTAATCCATGGATCCTGAAGACAAAGATGCGCAAAGTCACAATGGTGCCAACCACCTTCTCATAATTATTGCCTGGAGCTGCTAACAGTGGCTGCTGTGAAAAAATAGGAGAGGCCATTTAACATGAAAAAAGAAAACCTTTCAAGTCAAACCTCATGGGACACAAGTTATGTGTGACATACACTGTGATCTACGTGCACTTCTATGCACTACGTGCACTTCTATGCACAACATGTCACATTTATCCTTTCTGAGAAGACATGCTTGAATGGTCCAACATTTCAAAGACAAGTAAAGAAAATTGCTTTGCAGGGTAAGTTCAATGGTGAAACATGGAATACTGACTGATGTGGCCGCATTATTCTCCACAGTAGTCACGTTCCGATCTTATGATTGTTTGCTCTTTCCATATAATTGAGAAGTGAAAGTTAGAAGTGAGAAAGTGACAGTTAGTAGTATGTCCGGTGGCAGAATGCACCATATCACACATGCACTGAAGTCTCTCAACAACAGGTAATGTTATGGCAGTCACAGTGTATGCTGGAGTGAATGACTTGAGAGGTACCTTTCAGGACTATACGAAGAGAAACCTGAGCGAGCTCGCTGATTATGTACATGGACTTCCTCCAGCTCAGTACAGCACATAGACTAATATTTAATACAAAGAAATGGCCTGCTCTAACTAACATCCTTCCCCCATACACCCCAAAGAAAACTCTCAGATCTGAACGGCAAAACTTAATGTTCACAAACTTAAATGTCCTCCTGGACAACTCCTCCTCTCCTTCTCCTTAGGTAAGAAATGGAACTCTCTCCCTTCCACACCAAGGACAATGTCAAACACAAACAAGTGAAAAACTCAGCTTTACACCTACCTCTCCTAATGGAATATGTAACTGCATTCTCCCTACCTGGAAGTCTGTAACCAAAGCCCCTGGGAGGCTATCCTCTTGAGTTCCTAAGCATCTTATAGCTGGCTATAACCTTCATAAGCTAATTCCCATACAATCTCTCACAGTCTGTAAATATTGTAAATAGCTTTTGACTTTGGCTTTAACTGTGTGAATTTGTTCAAGTGAATATGCATGATATTTTTCCAGTATGGGCAATATTGCTCACACTTTGTATTACGTGATATGCATTTGTACTTGTACTTTTATTTTTATTGGACTGCTATCTTTACTGTAAGTAGTGTAATGGAGCTTTTCCACCAGGAACTCAACTGAATACGGGCTTTGTGGGCCCTGTGGACTTCACCGATAATCACTATAGAAATAAATAAATAAAACGACTTAGCAAGGAAGTAGTTGAAAGAAAAATACGTCCGCAAGAAAAACTGTCTGAAGCTTCAAATGAAAGTTTGTGTTCATTGATGCAACCATATTTGTGAAAAACAAAGACTGACCTGATTGAAAAAAGAAGCATCTGAGGAAGTGTAAAAATATAAACAACAAAACCAGGAGGAATTTGAAAAGTATAAAAAAATAAATAGTGACATGGGAAAGAAAGAGATTAGGACTGGTGCAATATGTATGCAAAGGAGAAAGCCAAATTAATCGATTTAAAAAAGGCATTGCTAAAGATATTGGAAGAGAAATACAAGCTAAGGCATCCAGATATGGAAAATTTCACAGTACCAAAATAACATCACAAGGATGGAATGCAGAAAACAAGACTAGCAATGCAGACGTTAAAAAAGTAGAAGTTGAAGTCATGGAGTAACTACGAAGGGAAGGATAAGGTGTAGAAGGAGTAACACAGGTTACATCACAGTAGGATGGAGTAAGTCCCCAAAGTAGGGAGAAACAGGAAGATCAGGAATCATCTGAAGAAGACATATGGACATGGAAAAGAAAAAGAGATGTAATATGGTGTAATATTTATGCAAAGGAGAAAGAAAAAGTAACCAATGCAAAAAGAGAAGCACCAAAGATATTAGAAGAGGAAATATAGGCAAATGAATGGTTAGTGTCCCACAGGCTCACCCATGTTTGGAACAGAATCCCTCTTCACATCAAGCAGAGTACCTCTTTACCCCTTTTTAAGTGCATCATGGATAACTGGAAGGGAAAAATAAAATAAATCCATGGGATTCCTCGCATGTCCCTGCATGACAGGGGCATTGGGTTCTGAATTGTCTAAACATGGGCTAAAGTCTCCTCATGGATTATAAGAGCCTCCGGGCCAATAGCCTACTAACCTCCTATGATCGTATGAAGAACAAATTGAGATTATGCAGTACTTTGGAATTAAGTATCAAGTACAGACATTGTAGACAATGGATCTGCAAATATATTGGCGAAAACAGTCAAATTCGGAGCAATTGTTCAGGTGCCATTTGTAGAGATTTTGGTGTCTTTCAACAGGAAACCAATGTAAACATTCACGTGAAGCTGGAGATGAAGATGGAATGGGAAACTGTGGAAACTAATGTAGTGAATGTTTAGGAGTGAAAGTCCAGTCAGTTCCCATGTGATAGAGCAACAGAAGGCACCGGATGAAATGGAAAAGAATGTGCCACAAGAAGATGCTACGCAATGCACGCAGGAAATGGAAAACAATAAATATGCCCTCAGTTTAAAAGAAATATAACTGAAAGAAACAGACTGGTTACGGTCACTATAACACAGGAAGTCCTAAGTTTGATAACCAGAAATGAATGCAGTACTTAGAACTGTTCGTAGAGATCCATGCCATGTAAGGGAAGTAAACAAGATATATAAACCATCACCAAAATAAATAAGTGAACAAGTTCTAACACAGAAACACATGTTAGCGATGGAAAGGAAGGGGAGGTATCACACACCATCATGGAAAGGAAGGGGCGGTATCACATGCCATCATGGAAGTATCGAATATAGAAAACTATAAAGCAATTAAGACAATTGTGTCACCAAAAGGAAAATAATAACAATAAGCAATGTACTGACAAACTGCAGATGTTTTTTAGTGAATTGTGACACAAGGTGAAAGGAATTGAACGACTGCCAAGAAAAGGACAAAGAGACATATTGGAGATTATGTGGATCTTGTGGAACTTAACAAATATGCTAAATGGATACAAAGAGGAAAAGAAAGAATAAGACATTTTAGCGACACTGGATATGAAATGGGATGCATTAACTGCTGGAGATATTTAAGCACAGGTAATAGAAGGCTATAATTATGAAAACACAGGCACTGATGCAGTAGTTTAACTTCTGGTTAAGAGATATTAGCATTTTTGAACAAAGAGGTAGCTATGAATAAAAATTGTTCACATGCAAACACTGAACCGGCAAGAACATGGAGAGCAACAGGAAAAGCAATGCTCTTACTTATGAGTTAACCTGCAATGCTCTTACTAAAGAGTTAACCTGCATGGTGTATATGGCATATTTATCAAGAACAAATGACTTCATTATGTCATGTGAACAAGTTCTGACTACTTGCAGTTGTGCTTTCGGTTAGTCATCTAATGAGCTATTATGTTGTAAATCACTGACAGACAGAAGATAAGTGTTTACACAATGCTGTTTTACAGGAGCATAATATTTAGGCATGACCTAACTAGTTAAGTCGTCCTCTCCTACAGAATTAGGGCAAGAGCAAATAAAGGTGGTAACTGGAATAGCCCCTATATATTTCATTCCCTGGAATAATCAATTGTCCTTTGTCAAGACTAATTTGCCAAGTGGTCTGCCACTGTTGCATGATCTTTGTAATATAGTTTATCAGTGTCATGTTTCTCTTATACATTTATAAGCAATATTTTACCCATGATGGTGGTTTACTTGTCAATGTTTTTTTAGGGACATTCGTTGCCATACATACATTCTTACCCTTTTTACAGTTATCCATCATGACTTTATTTACCAACAAATGATCCTTTGCTCCTTATGCAGTTCTTTAATTGCCTGTTTGTTCCTTTTCCACAATTGAGTATTCTTGTGCATGAACATAAAGTTTATCAACAAGAATTATTATGCAGAGTTTATACCTCAGCGAAAGGCAATTTATCAGACAACAGTGATTTGTTCTTGATAAATATGCCAAGGCATAGTCCAACAACTGGAACGTCCACAGAGGTTCCTCACTAAATGAAATAAATGGATGCCATAGCCTTGGCCATGTACTGACAGTATGTTGTCATAAATTTTTATCTGTCTTGTAACACTGCTCCTAAGAAAAATTGCAGAGCAATGTTCAGTCAAACAGAGACACACGCATGCGCGCATGCACACACACACACACACACACACACACACACACACACACACACACACACACACACACACACACACACACACATATATGCGGGGTTTGCTGTAGTAATAATAATTACAGGTAGCACAAGACCAGTGGTAGCACTGTGGGGTACCCAACAAATGTCAAGTTGGGTCCCCTGGGACACTTCAAGTCTAAGTGTCATCCTGTTACTACCAGACCACCTAACCTTTTAGTTCATGCTGTACTGTTTTAAATGAAGTATACACCTAAGGAACTGTAGTGACATTTGTTTTTGTATTGTGAGAGGCCTGTGTACCTCACCATGTTGTAACATCTGAAAGAAGCACATACAAAGCCAATGGCATGTAGTTGTAGCAATGATTCATTTCGGCAACACTATATACAAGGCTAGACCAAGGTGAATTACTGCCCTAAGCACTGCCTGCCACAACCCCATCACAAACTAACAATTGGCCATAGGACTCATATATGCTCACCCCCAGTATCAATACATTATGCAAATGATTTTCATCTTCTCTGTCTCAAAGTTGTAATTACCCTACACCTTCTGTAGAACCAATGATTTTCTATGTGGTTTGACATGGATGTTTTTTATGTTTGTACAACTCTTTCCTGTATGGATAACTTGAATGGAAAACTAAGAATTAGGAAATAAATGCAGTGTTACTGTTCAACTTTACTTTTCCTTGAATCCTTTCAACACGTTATTTACCAGGGTAGCACAGTGGTAACTGTTTAGGAAAAAAATTAATTAAGCAAAGGTGACCCAAACCAAAGGATAATAGAAGGTATGTCATGCTTTTTTTAACATGTTGCCAAAGTTTGAATCCAATGGTTGGTTAAAAAACCTGGAGCCCAAAAAGAATGCCAGTCATAGATATTTTCTTTCAATAAAGATGTAAGTTGAGACAAAGGGTTAATGTTCAAAGCTAAGACAACCACAAGGCATTCTATAGCTATGTCAAGAATCTAAATGGCAATGCTTAAATCTGCTCTGAGCTACAACAGAATGTCATTAAATATACTGATCACAAGGATATTGCCAGTATTCTGGCAGATTGATTCAAGGCAACCTTCACCCCCCCCCCACTCACCCTAAAGGGGCCATCTCAATACCAAAAGATTGCCAAATTCCAGTAATAACAGCAACACACGTAAAAAACGCACTCTCCAAAGCTAAGAATACAGCATCCATGGGACTAGACAACATCCAAGGCTGTGTACTACATGAACTACAAAATTAACTGGCACCTCACCTAAGTGTAAATTTTAATCATAGCGTCACCTCAGGCTTCGTGCCCACTGAGTGGTGCACAGCTACAATTATCCCACTACACAAGGAGGGATGCACCTTGGATCCTGGGAACTACTGCCCCCATCAGTCTGACGATCCTGATCTGCAATGCCATGTAACATTTTATTTTTTATTTATTTTACATTTGTTGACCGGGCTATTATATTATCATGTAACTTACACAGCCTATCTGGATGTAGTCAAGGCCTTCCACACCATCCCCAAATCTGGAATCATAGATAACTGTACTAAGCTGCCCATTAGTCCCTACATCAATAGATGGGTTGCCAAATGGCTTACTGACATAACCCACACTGTAAAAGTAGCCGACTACAAATCCAGCTCCAGACAACTGACAAGTGGAGTACCTCAAGGTTCATTCCTGGGGCCGATCTTGTTTGACATCTACTTCTCTGCAGTAAAGGCCCACAATAGGTGACTCTGGCTTGCAAAGTTCACAGATGAGTGCAAACTGGGAGCTATTATTGAATCCCAAAATTATTTGGATATTGTACAAAAGGGCCTTACAGAAACAGATGCTTGGTGCCAGAGCCATGGACTCAAGCTCAATGCCAAAAATGTATAGTTATCCCCTTTGGGAAAAAACTTGTACCCATGAATTACCACATAGGTGGCAGTACACTAAATGACAAAAGTATAATAAGAAACTTAGGAACACAGGTGGACAGTGGTCTCACCTTCGATAACCATATCGCCACAACAGTCATGAAATCCTTCTATGTGGCACACTTCAGCACTAAGGGCTTTTCATCCAGAAAAAAGGAGGTCATTGTCCCATTGTACTGATCCCTTGTTAGACCTATTATAGAAGACAATGCCCCATTTGGTATTTACCTATCAAGACATCTGCAACAACTGGAAAGGGCACAGCAATACCTCAGTAAAAGAATCAAAGTCCTAAAGCAGATGCCATATGCTGACCGTCTAAAAAAACTCCACCTATACTCTGTCGCATATCGTCTACTCAGAGGCGATCTCTGCTTAACATACAAGGTCATGTCATACCCAGAGCTGTTGGACATGTTACACATAAAGAAATCTAAATCCCTCAGAGACACATGCTCCAGGGATCTAAACCTTGTCATCACAATGAACAAAACATGCTGGAGGGATTGGTTCCTGACCCACAGACTACCAGTACTCTAGAATAGACTGCCCATACATGTCAAGCAGAGTGCCTCTTTGGCCCTCTTTCAAAGGAACATTGATGATTGGATGGGAGATAGGAAATTCACCCCGGGGATCAAATCAGTCGCCCTGCTAGACAGGGGTCCAGGGAAGTAAAGACTGTGGAAAGAAATAGCCAGGGAATTGTTGTGGCTAGGCTTGCATAGGCCCTAGGGCCGATAGCCTAGTACCAACCTATAAACCTAAGACAACAGTACCTCACAAAGTAACAATACAAATTGGATAATAAGGCCAGGCTAAGGAGGAAGAAAGCTTCATGAAAGAGAAGTGTATGGTGCAAAGTAATGTTATAAAAAGACAGAGAGAGGAAATGAAAGAGAGGCTAAAAAGGGGGGAAAACGAATAACTGAGACTGCATAATTAATTTACAAAGGCAATGCAGCACAAAAGGATGGATGCATGTCAGGTGGACATGGGTAGACCCCATTTGCTTTAATAAAGGCATCTGAGACATAATGTATCTTTCCCATTTCAGACTGGGTCCCAATTTGCCTGGACCGAAATTATTGAATGTCATACATTGACAGCCTCACACCCAATCCCCCCTCCCACACACATACATATACACTCTGTACAATATGGGTACTCATACTAGACAAGGAGTAATTTATAGGTAATCATTGATTAATAGTTTGTATAATAAACCTTAGCTTGTGTACATGGTGATATTCCCAAATCACAAGTCCAGAATTAGGTAATTAAGACTGATGAGTTGTACCTGTGCTAATTGAAGGACTATTTTACATCTGTGACTGTACTGCCTAAAGTACAATGTTCAAAGCATTCATTATTTTGTGACTGTATTCAATAGTGAAATAGTTAAATAATAATACAAAATTATATTACAAACAAGCCTAAAAATAATTTTAGAACAGGTCCGAAGTGTAAAACCAAATTGTCGGGTCTAGTGTAATTTCATTCATTACTTATTGTCAACTAATTTGCCAGAAAACCACACAAGTAGTACAAATGGGATAAATAGGCAAAACTGTAGTTTTGGGATAACGTGTACATGACAGAAGCATGCCCTCCCTAATCTGCACCTGTAATCCATCCATATTTAACAAAAAAAGGAAAATAAAAAAACGAACATAATAAAAAATGCGAACTTACTGCTGCAGCCAGTTAGGTTGCATGCTTCAATGAAGCGGACCAGACTGAGTAGAGAGTACCGTGCTAGTTACTTTAGAATGGCACCCACTGAAACACACACCAATGTACAGTGTACAAAATAATGTTGATGTCAAAGCACAGAACCTCTCTACCTGTCAGAGCAATAAATATGGGCAAAATCCTAAGTAAAAGTGGAACAAATGTCGCAAAATAGGGAGACTTTTTAAATATTCTTCTTATAGACTAAGAAAGTTGCTGCAATAACACATCTGGGGTTAGCATGGCATATGAAGTGTGAAACGCAATCGGCAGTGATTACTTATTGTGACCTAATTTGCCAGAAAAACAACACGTCTTACAAACGGGAAAAATTGGCAAAAATAAGGACTTGGGGTATAATGTGTACATGATATATGCACGTCCTCCCTAATCTGCACCTGTAATGCACCCATATTTAAAAATAAAATTAATAAATAATAGTTAAATAAAAAGTGAACAAAATAAAAAATGAGAACTTTCTGCTGCAGCCAGTCAGGTCACATGCTTCAATGAAGCAGACCTGACTGAGTACAGATTACCGGCAAATAAGGAGTTGAGCAGCCTGAAATTCATCCGCAACAACAGGCTTCGTTTTGATCTGTTAGCGTCTGCTTTGCAGGTGATGTATGGCTGCAACATTGTCAAGAGTTATTCAAGGAGTCAGCTGTCACCAAAATCTATTTAATTTAGAAACCCCATAAAAAAACCCCACCTCCTACCCCAACAAATTTCAAAAAAAAAAAAAAAAAAAAAAAAAAAAAAAAAAAAATAAAAAAAAAAAAAAAAAAAAAAAAAAAAAAAAAAAAAAAAAAAAAAAAAAAAAAAAAAAAAAAAAAAAAAAAAAAAAAAAAAAAAAAAAAAAAAAAAAAAAAAAAAAAAAAAAAAAAAAAAAAAAAAAAAAAAAAAAAAAAAAAAAAAAAAAAAAAAAAAAAAAAAAAAAAAAAAAAAAAAAAAAAAAAAAAAAAAAAAAAAAAAAAAAAAAAAAAAAAAAAAAAAAAAAAAAAAAAAAAAAAAAAAAAAAAAAAAAAAAAAAAAAAAAAAAAAAAAAAAAAAAAAAAAAAAAAAAAAAAAAAAAAAAAAAAAAAAAAAAAAAAAAACCCCCCCCCCCCCCCCCCCCCCCCCCCCCCCCCCCCCCCCCCCCCCCGCCGCCCCCCCCCCCCCCCCCCCCCCCCCCCCCCCCCCCCCCCCCCCCCCCCCCCCCCCCCCCCCCCCCCCCCCCCCCCCCACCCCCCCCCCCCCCCCCCCCCCCCCCCCCCCCGCCCTTTCTTTTTTTCCTTTTTTTCTTTTTTTTGCTTTTTTTTTTTTTACTTTTTTTTTTTTTTAATTTTTGTAAATCTTTTTAAATTTAAAAAAAAAAAACCCCTAAAAAAAAACAAACCCCCAAAAAAAATTTTTTTTGGGCCCGCACTTGGAAACCCCCCAAATTCCTTTCCCCTTTTTAAAAATTTTTTAAAAAAAAAAAACCCCCCCCCCCCAAAGTTTTTTTTGCATATAGAGTGTCATAATAAGTAAATAAATAGAATGCTCTAAAGTATCACATATTGCCGTTTTCAACAGATGCCTACCATTTCACGCTGTTGCATTTCATGATCATGTTTTAGAAACATGATTAAACTTTATATATAAGTACTGTAAATTATAACTTACTGAACAAAACACGCAGAATGAAGTAGAGAATAACCTACGAAGCTGAGAACCGAAGAGTTAAGTGTCTTATTCCTGAGGGAAGTAAAACAGGACCGGGATAAAAGTTTGCAGCATTTTTAAAGACATGTAATGCCATGGGTGGAACTGTTGGGATCTCATTAGTGATGTCACAAACAAGGGAGGTCATTTGGTAAGTGGGTGTTACTGTTTGACCTTCGGTCCGAGGCAGGCAGGCTGTTTGAGGAACGAGATAGTGTCCCTTTAATTTTGACAGCTTTGATCACTCTTTGCTGAGGCGAATGGAAACTTTAAAAGTACAATGGCAAGCAATTCAGTAGAAAATTAACTCTGAAATTATGGGAAGTGAATAAAAGATAGCAGTCTCCCTAGCAGCCTTATACTTTAATGCATTTAAATGAACAGTGTACAATTTAATTTTAATGAGAGATAGCTAGTGCAGTTTTTTATGGCTAAAGGTTAATGTTTTCTGAAAGGAAAGCATACAAGTTGTTTTCCACAGCTGGGAGGGGAACAGAGATAAAAAAAGACCAGACAGAAATCAGTGTAAGAAGGAACACAGGCCGAAGCATGTACTTTAGCATGGGTAACCTTAATTTTAATTTAGGCAATGCCTGTGGATGCAAGCTTTCAATCTGGTGCAGTTGTTCCTATCTGAAGAGTTATCCTTCATTTTTTTAATATGTACATAGTTTTGTGTGTATTTTAGTTTAATAGGAGATGGAAGTGTTGTGAAAATATATTTAGTTTTATTTAGTTTTGTTTGAGGATTGTCATTAGAATAAAGGGTCTTTAAAAATATGACACATGTTCAAACAGAGATGAGAAGAAACAACTGTATAAAAATCAGCCTGACAAACATTAGATTATGCATGTAACCCACAAGTTGGAAATACAGATTAAAAAAAAACATTCATGGTTTAATAGGTGGGAACAACAGCTTTTTATCATAATGGTTACACATTCCCCTACTGACTTCAACTTTCACAGCTTCATATAACTCACTTCTTACTCAACAAATTCACAGCCTGCTCCTCTCTAGCTAATTTTGTATCTTATTATACCCCTACACACCCACTCTGCAGCACTGACCAACTTCTTCTTCAAATATACAAACTCAGTAAAGCTTATTGGGAAATTATTATACAAATATTCAGTATCTCATAACTGGAACAAACTCCCACTCAACATAAGAAGCATTACACACTCCAACACTTTCAAAACATAACTAAAAAATTGCCTAGCTAAATCATGTATTTGCCCTAGTCATGACCCCACATAAACTCTTACCTCTTCCTTTTCTACCTTGTTCCTCCCCTATTACTTCTAATAACTCTTATAGAATGGCTTGGCTTAAATAGTTTTTAATAATATTAAAAAAAAAAACATGTATAAAGTGATTTATTTTCATGTGTTGGTCTTTTTGTACCTATTCATAATTATATTTATAACCTGTTTTTGATTTCTCAAATGTGTAACTATTATATATTGCTATCATTTTATTGCCATTGTTATTCCCGTTGCCAAATTGTTATTGCCATTGACTGACTATTATACATTTGTATAACTTTGATTTCACTTATTTTCATAAAACTGTATAACTACATGGAGCTCTTCTCCTCAGGTCTCCACTGAAAACGGGCTTTTAGCCCAGTTGGACCAACTTGGTTAACAAATGTCAAATAAATAACTAATGCATATTACCCTGGAACATTATATATATATATATATATATATATATATATATATGTATATATGTATATATATATATATATATATATATATATATATATATATATATGTATATATGTATATATATATATATATATATATATATATATATATATATATATATATATAGTTACACTTCAATACTTGAGCTACTAGTGTGTGTGAGTGTGTTTGGGGCTTTGAGGTGTGGGTTGGGGTAGGTAGGTGAGATTGTGAGTGTGTAAGTGTTGCGAGTGGTGGTATTTCTATGTATGTGATATATGTGTGTGCAAGGGGAGTGTAGAGTGTGTAGTGGAGGCTTTTGTGTGTATGTGTTTTCAGTGCCTCTTCGAAGTAAGTATATATAAGTAGGGGGGGTGCAGGGACGCTTGCCCCCTGCTTATATGTAGGGTTAGCAGTTGTGCTTGTGTGTGTTTTGTTGGCTTATAGTATAGGGAGGAAGATGTATGTGTGTTTGTTTGTGTGAGTGTGTATGTGAGTAGTTGTGAATTTGAATTTCGTGCTTCTGGGGTTTCGAGTTTTTAAATTTTCGGCTTTGCAGTCCCAGGATACTGAATTTTGATATTTCAGTATTTCAGGATTGTAAAGTGAAACTATATATATATATATATATATATATATGTATTATATGGCCTTATAAGTATAGAAAAAAGAAAGAGCATTTAATTTTATTAATAATGCAGAGTGCAAATAGCAATACTGCAGGAGACACATTTGGAAAGAAATAAGCATGTGCACTTAACAAATAAAGGATTTCAGAATGGATATTCAACAACATATCAGGGACAAAGGAAAAGGACAATAATTATACTAATCACTAGAGGGGCTCCAATATAGGAAAAAATAAGGCATTAGTGGTAGATTTGTGGTAGTAAGGAGCTAATGGCAAGGGAGGAGGATTACACTGGCATGTATTTATATTCCACCAAAGACTGATGTTATGGAACCCAAGAAAAATTTAGAAGAAATAATCAACTTTCAACAGGGAATATTACTTATAGGTGGGGAGTGGAATTTGATTTTCAATAGTGAGGATGTATTGGGGAACTAGAAGGGAAAATATAAAAACAAAAGGGTAGATTTCTGAAGAAATGTATCAAAGTATTTGGCATGGAAGATCTAAATTCAATAATAGGAATTCAGACAAAATGTACATATTATTCCCTAAGGTACAATTACTGGAATTACAGGAACATGTGCATTTAATTGAAAGTTTCAGCACACATCCAGTAACTATTTTAGATTACGCATCAATCAAAACTAAGATAAAAATGCAGACTCTGCCACTTTCCCACCTACCTATTAAAAATAAAGTAATTTAAGGAATGGGCAGTGGAAATTATTTGAGAGTTATTAGGGAAGATAAAAATGTCTTTAGGCATTATAGATACTGAATGCAATAAAATGAAAACGGAGTTTAAAAACGGGGTATTAATAAAAGAGAAAGAGATATGGTTAAGGACTAATATGAGTTATTTAGAGGGGCTGACAAAGTTTAAAATACTGCAGAATAAGGCGAATCTTACAGAACAAGAAGAGGCACAGATGCAGAGTGCTAAAGAGAAAACAAGGGTATAACTGGATAAGGATGAGTTTAAAAGTACTGCTGTATAAGTTGAACTTAGTAGATTATCAAATGAACACTGCAGCAGTAGCCTTAGTTATATAGGGTATATCCTGACAAGGATACGACAGCTGGCCAGTCTCCAAAGCTTCAGGACACCTTCAATGCTTCCAAGCTGTCAGACAGCTTGAGCTGAGTTGATTAAAAGACAAAGTTGTGTGCAAAGCCTTTCAGAAATTTCCTGCCAGCAGAGAAAGGGAGCCCTGAAAGACCATTGCCAGGAACAACAAAAAATAAATGTCCACACCCTGGCATAAAAAAACACTCCAAAAACAAGGGGGATGATGAGAGGTAGTAGCTACTACAGCACTGATTGTTCAAACATCTACTGTTATGGTAAGTTCAACTTACACAATTGTACATCACATTGATCACTGCTGCAGTAGCCCTAGTTGTATTGGTAGATTAACTTAGCTAACTATACTTGGAAGGTGGGAAGGAGAAAAGTCCAGGCGCTCCCTGGAGAATATTATTGTCCTAGCAATACTTGATCTGGATCTAGAGAAGGAATCAAGCTTATAGCGCTTTATAAAGGTTTGTACAGAGGACCATGTAGCAGCTTCTGGAAAACTTCTAGAATTCAACTTTTTCCCAAAATCCATATATGAATTAAAGGTCCAGGTACAGTGGGCCTTGACCTCATCTGGAATACTTTTGTTATGGAAAGTTTAGCAAAAGGTAATAGCGTTAGACAACTATTGGGAAATAGTCTGTTTTGACACAGGTTGTCCCTTTTTCTTATCTTCACAAGAAATGAACAACTGATCTGGAGATCTAAAAGATTCAGTTCTGTCAAGATAGTACCCAAGTTGTCTGTGGACATCAAAGGAATGGGTATCCTTTCGCCCTCATTTTTAAGTTACAGAAAGCAAATGTAGAGATGGATAGTTTGACTTAAAGTAAACTGAGATACCCCTTTTGGCATAAAGGAAAGATTGCCTTGCAAAAAAAAACTTGTCCCTATGGAAAATGAGGTAACTCACCATAAGAGCTTGCAATTCAGATACATTTCTTGCAGAGATCAGAGCAATCAGTAAAACTGTTTTCCACATTAGGAACCTCATGTCAGCCAGATTAACTAGTTCAGATGGAGCAAATGTTAGCTTCTCCATTAAGATTCCAAGGAGGGGCAGTGGTTTTCTTGAAGGCCTCATGTGCAGAATCCCTTTCAGGAAATTTTGACATGAGACTGAAATGAATGAAAATAATCCTTAAGCAGATATGATGAAATAGCAAATAAATTAACCTTGATAGAGGAATAAGAAAGGCCGTAGGATAGTACCTCACACAAATATTGTAAAACTAGAGAAGAACTAGCCCTGAATGGGTACTGGTTCTGTTGTCGTCACCAACTAAACTAACTCTTCCATTTGCTAATATATGAGTTTCTCGCAGCAGGATTTGGCCCTTCCATTAGTACCTGCTGCACATCCTCAGTAATCAGGTGCCTAAAAGGAATAAAGACCATATTATTCAGGATGTCAATTGAAGATGATTGATGTAGAGGTGCATCAAACACCCCCTCTTCTTGTGTGGGTAGATCCAGTCTGTGAGGAAGCTTGTGGTATTTGCCCCTGGCTATTTCCAAAAAAAAGGAAGAACCATAGATTCCTGGGCCAGGAGGGAGTCACCACAATGATCTTGAGGCATTCCTTCTGAATCTTCATAAGTAACCTGGATATTAGTGCAAAGGGTGAAAATGCATACAGGAACATTCCTGTCCAAGGAAAAGAAAAGGCATCTGTATTTCAGGCCTTCTTGTATGGAGATCTGGAAAATAATCTTGCCAGCTGATTGTTCAGAGAAGAGGCAAAGAGGCCTACTTTTTGAACTCCTCACAGGTAGATCAAAGCTTGGAAGACCCCAATCTAGCCATTCATGAAGGTCTGCCCTGATCAGTTTGTCTGTCACACAGTTTTGTTCTGATGGAATGTATGATGCCTATAAAGTGAGACTGTTCTGTGAAGTTATATCCCAAGCTAACATGGCTAGTATGCAAAGGGGTATGACCTGGTTCTCCTTTGTTTGTTGATGTACCACATGACTGTGGTACTGTCTGTAGCATCTTGAGGAGGTCCTGGGCACCAACTATGGTTCAGAGAGTTGATTACCTTTATCAGTGCAAGCATCTGCTTCATATTTATGTGCTGGTATCTGTCCTTAGTGTCCCACACTCCCCTATACCTTTATCACTCCTGAAACTGCTCCCCAAGTCTGAAACGTCTGTGGTGACTGACTTCTTTGGAGCATGGAGGGGGAAGGGGAGATGTGGATTTAAGGATATATGTTGTCTCCACCAAAAGATTGCTCTTCTGACAAACACTGGCACTGTGATTTGAAAAGATAAACGATGTTGATGCTGGAACCAAAGATATTTCAGATAAAACTGTATATTTTTCTCATGCAGAGTCTTGCCAGGGTATCATGAGAATCACAGATGCAATGAGATCCAAAATCCTGAGATACTCCCTCACAGTGACCAAAGTCGAAGTGGAAATCCTTAGAAATAGATTTAAATAAAGACTTTTTTTTCTGTCGATGAAAATCTGCTTGAACTGAGGTGTCTAGTTACATCTCAGGAACACAGTCCTGTTTGAAGGAGTCAAGAAATACGTTGAATGTTCTCTTGGAATCCCAGATTATGTAAGAGATCTCTCACCCAATATGGAGATTCCTGACACTTTGGAAAAAACTTTGTAAAGATAAGCAAGCTGTCAACATATGGAAACTGTGGATACCCTGTAGCCTGCAATAAGCTCTTACTAGAGCTATACACTTTGTGAACACTCTTGGTGTGGTGGATAGTCCAAAGGCTAAGGCAGAAAACTGACAATGAATAATAACCTTTCGTAACCTGGGAAGGAGGAACTGGTTCTATCAGTCCTTGGGACAGCACGTGATGAAGATTAGATGGAAACAAGAGTCTGATCTGGAGGATGAGGAATGACCTCTAGAAAGAGGAATTCCCTCCCACTGCCATCTGTAACTTTGAAGAATGATTTTCAGAACCTATTTGTCTGAAACACTCTGTCGCCAAAAAGATAAATGGAGATTCAGACTTATTGGAAGAAAAAAAGACTCCATAGTGGGAGGAAGTCACAAGGTCTCCTGAATAGTCATTCAGTCTTGTTGGACTGTCCTGGTTTTGAGAGGTTCAAGACTTCTTTTTGGAACCCCCTTATCATTTCTTCTTAAACATCTGTTTACCTAATTTTCTTGAGACTGTTTAGTCTAGGGGGTTTTGCCAAAATTGGATGAGGAGACAGAAAATCCCTTGGACAATTTGGAAAAAAAAAGGCTGAAAATATTATTCCCTGGATCAGCTTGCACCTTTCATCACATTTTTCATTACCCATGCAGCTGGGGAGCCACTAAATCTCTATCCAAGTGAGAGTTTAAGATATCATTTTAACATCATCTGGGAAGTTCTGAGAATGCAGCCATGCAAACCTCCTCAAAGCAGTACCAGTGGCCAAAGCCCTGCAAGAAGTATTAACAGAATCATACACACACTCCAAAAGAATGAGTAGTCACCTGTGTAATAGAGGAAACTAAGTTACTTAGTGCAGATTTTTTCCTCACAAGAAGAAACTACAGATAAACATTCCTCATACTTAACAATTTGTCAGAACTAAGTTTAACATATAAGCCTGATAATTCAAACAATGGGAGCAACTGGAGCAACTAAAGCTATATCTGCTGAATCAGGTTTGGTTTGGGAAGAGTATAAAAACATAAAAGACTAAGGAACATTATACATATTGTCTGCCTTTTCAGGGGCAGCTGGCTGACTATCAGGAAAATTGCAGGCAGTAAGACACGTTATCTAAAGCAGACAGAACAGGAGGGATGGGTGTAGGTTCTGGAGAATCATTCTGTAACAACTGATATTTTCTGAGACACTTACAAACCTCAGTGTTCTCCTACTGAAATCACTTGTGCATTCTAGCAATAGTGTCAGAGAATGACAAACTCCCACAGGTGGAATCAGAAACAGAGCTCTCCTCTGAGTCTGAATCAGATATCTGAGGAAAAAATCCTGTATCCATCCCTGCATTTTCCCATTCAGATTCAGAATCATGAACCTCTTCAGCAAAGGGGCATCCCTCTTTATTTTACCAGAAACTACTTTACAAGAAAGATCAATAGCCTAAATTAAACCCTGAGCCAGACCCAATAAACCATTCCTGTCCAAAGAAATTTGAGGATTAGATACATGCTTGGTTTTCTGTTTCTTTTTGACAGGAAAAATGGGGCCAATCATGTTACTAATAGCAAGAGCTGCTTCTCCAGGGTTGGGCACAGCATTCTAACACAATAGGGATAACTTCCGTGTTCTCTCTCCCAGGACTGACAAGACTGGCTCTCTATTGTCCACTGAGGGGACCCCAACAGCCACAGAGGACATGGCTAACCCTCGGTCCATAATGGCTGTAGGTGCTACACCAGAGGGATTTGGGGTAAAAGATGAGTGATCTGAGGTACAACAAATGGCCACAGCAGAGTCACCCACCTGTGGTTGAGGCAAATTGCTAGCCTGCTATGGTGGCAAAGGCTGTTTGCTTAACTTTTTCTTTTTGTAGATGTAAGGACTGACCATGGGGCCAATAGTTTGTTCCATGGTCAAACTGAAAATGATGCCTCTTTCCCAGAGAAGACAAGCAGCAATTGCTGGTAAACACTACCAGTCCAAAAAAAGTTACATTTTTGACAGAAAGAAATACAGTAAAAAGCATTTTAAAACATCATGCCAGCCTCACAAAAGAAAAATAAACAGAATTTATCTACAGAAAAAAATCTTTTCAGTCACTTTGTACTACTTTTAAATTGACAGAAAAACTGAGTGCACAGTTTAAAAGTATCTTACAGTTTTGAGGCAGTCCATTAAACACAGCATTCTTAGCTGTAAAATAACATTCCTTAAAGGACAAGAATGCTTTTACGTTCAAATTCAATCTTCCTGTCCATTTGTTTAGTCCCCATTTTTTGATCCCTGTCATAAGAAATAGTAAAATATTTTGAAGGAGCACTATTTCCAACTGTTTTCCACACTTACCTCATCTCTGTAGCATACATCAACAGGCTGCATGGAACAGTCTTCATCTCACGAACAGAAAACAGCCCCTGTTGTCGCCATTTTGCTCACATCATGGCTACAACTTTAAAATACGTTTTGCCTGGATTCCCCACCCAGATGCTGACATCACTGCTTCCAAACAGGATTGGAGCCACCCACAACGTGATGTCAGCAATCCTTAGGCTGGCTTACAGCCCGCATGGTACTAAGTTTACTGTTGGAACATCCTTTCAGCATCTACTGAAGAAGGTTCTTATTTTTGAATCGGACTTCCTCATTTATTTTAGGACTGAGCCGTGTTAAGTCATACATTTCCAGTGATCGATATTTAAAAAAAAAATGCAGCAATTGTGCAGGTATTAGTGCCTGCTGTAGTTTATTAATTTCTCTTTCCTTCCATTTCAATCACTGTTGCAGTTGCATCATATGTGAATACAGTAACAGCATTTGTGTGCTACTGAAGGAGATAGTTGTGTGAAAGGTTCCATGTTGTTGTCATTTGAGAGCTTGTGCATACATTGGAAAACTGCTTGAAGTGTCATTGGGGAAAATTTTCTTTTCTTTTTTTTTTTTTTTTTTTGTCAATTGAGTGATTGTGCATACATGATCAAACTATGTACTGGAGGAGTCGTTGGGGAAAGATTTCATTTTGGTATCATTTGATTGCTTGTGCATACATGGAAAAACTACTGGAAGGGTAATTGGGGAAAGTGTTAATTTCTGTGTAATTTGAGTGGTTGTCCATTTTTGGGAAAACTACTAGAAGGGTCATTGGGGCAAAGTTTTCATGTTGGTGTTTGTGCATATATTGACATACCAACAAAGGAAGCACTTGGAGAAATTATGCTTTTTTATGTCAGTGAAGTGATTGTGCATACATGGACAGACTACTGAAGGGGTTGTTAGGGAGAATATGTTCAGTGAAGTACTTGTGCATACAAGTGCAAACTACTGAAGGGGTCATGGGGGGGATTTAATTTTGGTATCATTTGAGTGCTTGTGCATACCTGGGAAAAGTAATGGAAGGGTCATTGGGGGAAAGCTTTAATTTTGATGCAAGTTCAATGATTGTTTACATGGGCAAACAACTTGAGGGTTCATTGGACAAAAGTTTCATTTTGGTGTTATTTGAGTGCATGTGCATACATGAGAAAACTACTGAAGGGGTCATTTGGGGAAAGGTTTCATTTTGGTGTCATATGAGTGTTTGTGCATACATGGACAAACTACCAGAAGGGACACTGGGGGGGAAATGTTTTAGTTTGGTGTCAACTGAGTGATCGTACATACATGGGCAAACTGCTAGAGGAGTTGTCAGTGGAAATGTTTCATTTTTGGTGTCAATTGACTGTGCATACATGGATAAACTACAGAAAGGATCATTGGGAAAAATGGTTAATTTTGATATCATTTGAGTAGTTGTGCATCCCTCAGAAAAATACTGGAAGGATTGGTGAGGGAAAGGTTTAATTTTGCTGTATGCACACACATGAACATACCACTGAAAGGTTCACTGGAGGAAATGATTCATTTTGATGTCAATGAAGTGCTTGTGTATACATGGAAAAAATAACTAAGGGGTTATTGGCGAATTTATTCATTTTATTTTCATGAAGTGCTTGTGCATATCTAGACAAACTGCTGAAGGGTAGTTGGGATAAAGGTTTAATTTTGGTCTTTGTGCCTGCATGGACATACCAGTGAAGGGATCACGGGGGAAATGATTAATTATGATGTAGGTGAAGTACTTTGAGATAAATGGGCAAACTACTGAAGGGGTCATTGGGGGAAATGTTTAATTTAGGTGTTATTTAGGTATATGTGCATTGCAGGGCAAATTACTGGAGGGCTCATTGGAGGAAAGATTTAATTTGGGTATCATATAAGTACATGTGTATACACGGGCAAACCACTTGAGGGGTCATTAAAGAAATGCTTCATTTTGGTAGTATTATAGTGATTGTGCATATGTTTGCAGACTACTTAATGGGCTGTTGGGGTAAATCTTCTATTTTAATTTCAGTGAAGTGCTTGTGCATATATGAACATACTAGTGAAGTGGTTGTCGGGGGAAATATTTCATGTGGATGTCATTTTAAGTGTCTGTATAAAAGGACAAACTACTGAATGAGTTTTTGAGGGAAATGTTTAATTTTGGTGTTAGTGAAGTGCACATGGATACAGGAACAAACTACTAAATGTGATGTTAGGAGTAATGTTTCATTCTGGTGTCATTGAAGTGCATTTGCATGGGTCTATATCACTTTGTCAAACTCACTAATCGAACACCTCTTCATCAAACCCTATTTTTTGAATCTTCATCCGTTGAATGATCGTTTCAGTGAAACTGTTTCCTAGGGTAAGTAACCAATGGGCCAACTTACTGAGCCAACAAAAACAGCATATTTAAAACCTGCCCTGGTGGGGGGCTGCCCCAAAACCCCCCATTGTGGGGAGCGCACCCTCCTAACTAAATATACTAACTCCAAGATCACACTACAGTGAGGAAAAATGCAAATTCCCAATAATGGCCCACTAATTACTTACCAAGGGAAAAAAGTTTGCTGAAACGATTATTTTAATAGCATTGTAGTGATTGTGCATATGTGGGCAAACTACTTAATGGGCTGTTGGGGTAAATCTTCTATTTTGGTATCAGTGAAGTGCTTGTGCATATATAAACATACTAGTGAAATGGTTGTTGGGGGAAATATGTCATTTTAAGTGTCTGTATAAATGGACAAAATACTGAAGGGGTTTTTGAGGGAAATGTTTAATTTTGGTGTTAGTGAAGTGGACTTGGATACATTAACAAACTACTAAATGTGTTATTAGGAGTAATGTTTCATTCTGGTGTCATTGAAGTACATTTGCATGGGTCTATATCACTTTGTCAAACTCACTAATTGAACACCTCTTCATCAAACCCTATTTTTTGAATCGTCATCCGTTGAATGATCGTTTCAGTGAAACTCTTTCCTAGGGTAAGTAACCAGTGGGCCAACCTATTGAGCCAACAAAAACAGCATATTTAAAACCTGCCCTGGTGGGTGGCTGCCCCCAAACCCCCCAATGTGAGGACCGCACCCTCCTAACTAAATATACCAACTCCAAGATCTCACTGCAGTGGGGGAAAATGCAAATTCCCGATAATGGCCCACTAGTTACTTACCATGGGAAAAAAGTTTGCTGAAACGATCATTCAACAAATGAAGACTTCAACAAATAGGGTTTGACGAAGAGGTGTTCAACGATTAGTGAGTTTGACAAAGTGAAGTAGACCCCTTTGGCATACATGGACAAACTACTGAAGGAGTCATTGGGATAAATCTTTCATTTTGATATCAGTGAAGTGTTTCTGCATACATATTCATATTAATGAAGGAGTCATGAGGGAAATGATTCTTTTTGGTGTTTTTCCATACATGGATGTACCACTGAAGAGATTACTGGGGCAAATGATTCCTTTTGATGTCAGTGAAGTGTTTCTGCATACTGGGACAAACTACTGAAGGGACCAGTTGGGAAATTATTCATTTTTGTGTCAGTAAATTGGTTGTGCATATAATGACAAACTGCTGAAGGGTTGTTGGGGTCAAGGTTTCATTTTGTTTTTTGTGCATACATGGATATACCACTGAAGGGATCACACTGGAAATGATTAATTTTGATGTGTTGAAGTACTTTTGGATAAATGAACAAACTACTGAAGGGATCATTTAGGGGAAATGTTTCATTTTGTTGTCATTTAGGTGCATATGCATATGTGGACAAACTGCTGAAGGCGCCATTTGGGGAAACTGTTTCATTTTGTTGTGATTTAAGTGCTTGTGCATATGTGGTGCAAACTACTGGCGGAGTCATTTGTAGGAAATACTTCATTTTGCTGTCAGTGAAGTGCTTTTACATACAAGGATAAACTACTGAAGGAGTCATTGGAGGACATTTTTCATTTTTGTGTCAATGAAGTGCACGCACTCGAAACTCTCCTTAGCATGGAGAACATTGATATCTGTGCAGTAACAGAAACCTGGTTCAAGGCTCCCGAGAGCACCCCAGCACTACCAGGTTATACCTCATACCATGTTTTTCGGCCCCAAAACCTGGACCGAACCACAAAAGGAGGGGGAGTATGTATCAATATTCATCAAAGATACCCACACCTCCAGGTTGGTGGCACAGCACGAAGCATCAGAGACTATCCATGTGCAACTAACAGTGGGTAAAACTGCCTACCAGTTTATAGCCTGCTACAGACCACCCTCCCAAACCCAGGAACCCCACTCAGCCTTCCTGAGAACACTGAAAAATATGAAGGTCTCTCCAAACACCATTATATTGGGCAACTTCAACTACCCTAACATAGATTGGGAGCATTACTCTAGCTCCAACACCCTAGCCCGAAGGTTCCTAGAATTTATAAACTCAAACGCTATGGAACAACTTGTTGCCACTCCCACAAGAGGGGAAAACATACTGGACCTGATCATCACCAACATGGGGACTCTATGCTCCAGACCAGAAGTGTATCCCTCACTGGTAAGATCAGACCATAAACTAATCTCACTAGATATTCACATCCCGACCCCAGCCCCTGCCCAGAAAACCACAGTGAAAAACTTCTCTAAAGCAAATTTCACACTCCTCAAAACCGAGGTGGAATCCTTCAAAGCCCCCGGGCCTGTGGAAAATACGGCCCAGACCGCAGAATCCTTTATAAACACATTCTATGAACACCTTCAGGAATGCATGGATCATGCAATCCCAAATAAAACCAAGACCCAATCCTCCAAAGTTAGGCGTCCTGTCTGGTGGACCCCAACCATAAACAAACTATACAACAGAAGGAGGAAGCTACTACATGATAGAGCAAAATCCCAAAAAGGGAAGGCATCTCTGATCAATATTAGCAAAAAACTACGGGCACTCATAAAATCATCTAGGGTCAGCTTTGAGAGAAAAATTGCACAGGACACTAAGGATAATCACAAGGCTTTCTTTAGTTATGTTAGGAACCTGTGTGGGAATTCCCAGATATGCTCAGAATTAGTCCAAAATGACAAAAAATACACCGAACCCACAGACATTGCCAACATCATAGCTGACAGGTTCAGCGCAAACTTCTCCCCCCCTTCCCCACCAAAAGGGCAAATATCTATCCCAGCAGAGTGTTGTCCCCCTGACATCTCAGATGCTCAGGTAAGAGCCGCCCTCTCCAAAGCAAAAAACACAGCATCAATGGGACCAGACGGTGTCCCGGGCTGCGTCATACATGAACTCCAAGAAGAACTAAACCCAAACATAAAACTACTGTTCAGTCTCAGCCTTACAACAGGATATGTACCCAAAGAGTGGCGTACAGCAACAGTGGTCCCTCACCACAAAGGTGGTGCCTCAATGGATCCTGGAAACTATCGCCCCATAAGCCTGACTAGCTTGGTCTGCAAAGCTATGGAAAGGATCATCATGGACCTCATAAATAAAGATATCAGGGACCTACAGACACTGGATCCTACCCAGTTCGGCTTTGTTAAGGGCAGATCCTGTCTCTTAAACCTGGTTGATTTCTTTGAAACAGTCACCAAGACCATTGATGAGGGGAAGGTGGTCCACACAGCCTACCTGGACCTTGCAAAAGCCTTTGATACAATACCCCACTCTGGCATTATAGATAAGCTCACCAGCTTAAATATAAACCCCTATGTCACTAGATGGGTTGCCAACTGGCTCAAGGACAGAACCCACATGGTTAGAATTGCTGGAGCCATATCAGACTCCAAACCAGTTACAAGTGGTGTCCCACAAGGCTCAGTCCTGGGACCTCTCTTGTTCGGTATATATTTCTCGGAGGTACAGGCTAACACGGAAGGACTGTGGCTGACCAAGTTCACAGATGACTGCAAACTGGGTGCCATAATTGACTCTCCAGCCAACACAAGCATCCTACAAAAGGGCCTCATAGAAACAGACAACTGGTGCCAGAGCCATGGCCTCAAGCTAAATGCCAAAAAGTGTATAGTCATCCCCTTTGGCAAAAACAAAGTGCCCACAAATTACCACATAGGTGGTAATCCATTAAATCTGAAGAAGTAATTAGGGACCTGGGGACCCAAGTTGATAGCAATCTCTCATTTGACAACCACGTGGCCAAAGTGGTTAGAAAAACATTTTATATAGCCCACCTAATCATGAGGGGAGGTCATCATGCCTCTTTACTCATCCCTCATCAGGCCCATAATTGAGTACAATGCCCATTTTGGGATGTACCTTACCAGACACCTGCAGCAATTGGAAAGACCCCAAAAGTACCTCACCAAGAGGATCAAAGGGCTCAAACAGATGCCATATGCTGCCCGATTAAAGAAACTCCAGCTCTACTCAGTGGCATACCACCTGCTCAGAGGCGATCTGTGCCTGACGTATAAAGCCATGTCCAACCCGGAATTAATGGACATGCTGCACCTCAGAAAATCCAAATCCCATCGAGCTACGCTCGAGACTTGAACCTCAGCACTGAAATAAATAGGACATGCTGGAGGGACAGATTCATAACCCAGAGGCTCCCTTCACTCTGCAATAAAATCCCAGTCCAGGTTAGGCAGTGTCCCACATTGAGTCTCTTCAAGAGGAATCTTGATGGGAGATGGTAGGTTTACCCCGGGTATCACTTCTGTGTCACTGTTAGACAGAGGCACAGTATACTAACTTTGGAAAAGGGCATAGCAAAATTCATTTAAAATGGGTGGCGAAAGCCAAACACACTCTGGCTAGGCTTATAAATGCCCTAGGGCAGATAGCCTAGTATGAACCTATGAACCTATGAATATACTGCTGAAGGGAGTCATTGGGGGAATATTTCATTTGGATGTCATTTAAGTGTCTGTGTAAATGGACAAAATACTGAATGGGTATTTGAGGAAAATGTTTAATGTCAATATCAGTGAAGTGCTTTTAGATACAGGGACAAACTACTGGAGGTGTTAGAGGAAATTTTTCATTTTAGTGTCAGTGAAGTACTTGTGCATACATGTTCATACTAATGAAAAGGTTGTTGGGTGAAGTGATTCTTTTTGGTATTTGTGCATACATGGGTGTACCACTGATTCCTTTTGATGTCAGTGAATTGGGACAAACTACTGAAGGGTTAATTTGGGAAATTCATTTTTGTCAGTGAACTGGTTGTGAACACATGGACAAACTACTGAAGGGTTGTTGGGGTCAAGGGTTTGTTATGTTTTGTTTTGTTGTGCATACATGGACATACCACTGAAGGGATCACAGAGGAAAGGATTCATTGTTATATAGGTGAAGTACTTTTGGATAAATGGATAAACTACTGAAGGAGTCATTTTGGGGAAGTATTTCATTTTGGTGTCAGTGATGTGCTTGTGGATAAACCACAGGAGGTGTCAGGGGAAAGATTTTAATTTCAGTGTCAGTGAAGGGCTTGTGCATGTATGGATAAACTACTGGACTGGTTGCTGGAGGACATTTTTCATTTTGGTGTCAGTGAAGTGCTTGTGCATTCATGGACATAACACAGAAGAAAGCATTGGGGAAAACGATTCATTTTCATGTCAGTGAATTGCTTTCGCATACATGGACAAACTACTGCATGGGTCACTGAGGGGAAATGTTTCATTTTGGTGTCAGTGAAGTGCTCTTGTAGACATTGACAAACTACTGGAGGTGTCATTTGGGTCAAATTTTCAACTTTGTTGTAAATTAAGTGCTTGTGCGTACATGGACAAACTACTGAATGGGGTTCTTTGGGGGAATGCTCCATTTTTGTCTCAGTGAAGTGCTTGTGCATACATGGACAAAGTACTTAAGGTGTCAGAAGAAATATTTAATTTGGTGTCAATTAATAGATTTTGCATACAGGGATAAGCTACTGGAAGGGTCATTTTAGAAAAATTTTCATTTTGATATCAGTGAAGAGATTTTGCATACATGGACACAGTAATGAAGGGGTTGTTGGGGAAATGTTTATTTTTGGTGTTTGTGCATACATGGATGTACAAATGAAAGGGCCATTAGGGATAGCATTTCATTTTGCTGTTTGTGCATACATGGACATATCACTGAAGAGATCACTGGGGAAATGATTATTTTTGCTGTCAGTGAAGTGCTTCTGCATACATCAACAGACTGCTGGTGGTTTCATGTGGGGTAAATGTTTAATTTTTTGTCATTTAAGTGCTTGTGCCTACATAGACAAAGCACTGAATGGGTTGTTCAGGAAATGTATGCAAAAGCACTTCACTGACATCAAAATGAAAGACTTTCCCCAATGAACCCTTCAGTAGTTTCTCCATGTACGCACACACACTTCACTAACACCAAAATGAAACATTTCTCTCAATGACCCATTCAATGATCTGTCCATTTACACAGAGGTATAATGCTATGACTTGTTAGTGAACAGCTTCTTGTGCCAAAGGGTGGAGGGCTTAACTCTTGCCACCTTCATTTGCCTACTCTGTGACTATGAGTAAGTCACTTAACCAGACAGCACTTACTGGCAATTGAGAATTTGGGACAGGCTCCTCAGTGGACTAGTTGTAAACAGACTAATTTTCTGCACATTACAATGATATTAGAGATTTGTTTGTACTAGATCAGGAAAGCAAAACCTCTGTTTACCTGATTGTAATAACATCTATAAAAAATCTCATCATATATCTTTTTAGAACGCCTTAAACTAGTTCCTAAATGCTTGTGTTAACTTTGGTCCTGGGTTTTATATATATTTCAAAGGAGACAGTTTTATGATCTGACCACAGTGGACACTTCATAAGGGGGGTGCAGAGCTCCCCATGTTTAACGAGGACCAGATTCAGTCTGTTTACACTCCTGGTTGGCATATGGAGTATATTCTCCAGGTTGTTGGTGTATACAAAGTCCAGCAGTCTGTGGGTCTGCAAATATGGCGTCCTGTATCACTCCCAGTTTATAGTTAGTTAACTAAAGTTGCCCTTGAATATGGTATTTTGTTAGATGGTGAGTGTCTCAAGTCAGTTTGTGTGTCTTGTGGTTTTCCTAGGACATAGAGGGTAACCTATAGATTTCAAGGATATGGCCTGGAACTCTGTCTATGGTAATCTGGGTATACAGAAGCTCAAGCACATCATACTGTTTTACCAGCCTTGATGTGTGTTTATTTTTGAAGTAAATCAAGACAGCCCCTTTAGTTCCAACCTGTGCAGTAGCTGGTTAAATGTTTGGAAATTATTGTAGCCTTTTAGTGTCAGTCTGCTCTCTGCAATTTTAAACCATATCTCAGTAACTGCACAAATATCTGCATTATTCAGACTGAAGAGAGCATGGAGGTGAGTGGATTTTCATTTTCAGATTCTTGGCATTGAGCACTAATGCCTTTAGATTTTCTGGTTGACTCGGCTGTATCGGTAATGTTTGTCATGTCGGCATTGTCTTCCCCATAGTGCATTTATTTAGCAATGTTTTAGAAAATATTCAAAAGCCTAGAGGGGACAGTTGCAAAACACCCCTGGCAAAGCTGCATGGTCTGTTGGCCATATCCTCCTATGCTGACAAATATTGTACCTCCTTAGAGTGAAAGGAAGACATTAGACAAGTATTAAAGTTAATCATCTTCACTTTATCTTTTGCCATTATTCTTGGAGAAGGTATAACGCTGCTCAATGCTAGTGTCATACTATCCTAGGAACACAATCCTAAAAGTCCATCATGTCTGTCTTCATATAGTCCAGGGATGTCTTTCTCAGGTTGTTTACACCCTCACGGGCTACGACTGAGTTATAGTGTTACTTGTGGTCCAGTGTCCTAGGCACAAGTCATGATCTGTGGTATCCTGGCCCTGATATCTAATTCACTATAATATTCTTCTTACTTAGCCTTGTGAGTATAACATCTATGTGTCTCACAATGGAGTCGTCCATGAACAAAACATTTTGTTGTCTGGTGTATTCCTTTATAACCTTATCAGTTGAGACTCCATGAACTGTGGTTGCATGTGTAGTGGTGGGTATTAGTTTGGCAGAATGTTTTGTTGCTGCTGAGGGTATTTGTTCTAGGTGCAATGTCAGGTTGGTGTTTGTGATTTAGGAAGATTATATTTAAGAGCTCAGTATATTTGGGTGTAAAACTCTGGTCCATAATGTGTGTGGTGGCTGTAGTGTGTGCATTACTGACAACCTGATCAGTGTTATGAGTGCTTGTATGTGAGAACTTTGCCTGCAGTCACATTTTGTAAATATATCTCATACATACCTTACCAGTTTGAATTAGACTTGGTTTATTTGATCAAGGAGTGGAATTCACTGTTAAGTTTATCAGTTACATTTGCAACATCTAGATAGCTAAATCTATGTTTTCATGCAATGAGCTTTTTTCTTTTATTCTACAGCCTGCTTATATTTGTGTTTAACCATGATTGTTTATTTTTAAATTTAACATGGTATTTAATTTGGGGGGACAGGTACATCTATGCAGCTAGTTTCATAGGTTCATAGGTGTATACTAGGCTAATGACTAATAGGGCCCTTACAAGCCTAGCCATGCAACTCTAATGTGCCCACAACTTTTATTTATATAGGGGGTGATTTACTGACTGCCTCTGTCAGTTAGAGACATAGGAGCCAGGCCAGGGGTTATCTTCTGACTACCCATCCACTGGGCCAAGTTTTGCTTAAATGGGGATAGGAAGGAACTATGTTTCACATGGATGGGGAGCCTGTTCTAGAGAATGGGAATTCTATGAGAAATATAGCTGTTTCTCAGAGAGAGACTGATCCATGCAGATCAGTCAGCTTTTCATTTTTTCTCAGTGTGATACTTCTGTCTCTAGGTCAGTGCTTCTTTCAACTTTCCACCACTTTGAGAAGTAAGTGTAAATTCAACTTCACAGACTATAATATTTATGTGTCTTACGTAACCATCCTTGAATTCATTCAGCCACTACTAAGTCTCTTGCCTGAACATAATTAACATAAATTCAATGCAAGTATTACTTACATGGTCAGCATACCTATTGTACTTCCAGAGGAGATTAGGACACTCCAAATGAACATCCCTGGCTAGCTATTAATGCTGAAGTTACGCCATTCATATCTAAAGGGCCCTATCTTTTTATCTTTTCCAATACATTTGCATACCTTGTTGTTACAGTCACACATGGCCTCTTTGGTGAATTGCAAACCAACCACTTTACTCCTTTTCTGACACAGGACTAGACTTGTCTCCAGACAATATTAAAGTGAATACATATTGCATGGACAATAGCAAAACAAGGTGGCAAAACCTTTGCCTTATTCCTAGAAGTAATTACCAAAAGTTAAATGCCTGGGACTCTTGTAAGGCAATCACACACAGATGAACAGTGGAAATGATAAGAATCACTCCAATGAGGCATTTTTCACACACAGCCTTCTTGATACTACCACATGAGAAAAGCTTATCCTGTATTCTGCAAATGGCTACCTTATTTGCTATCTTGCCATATTTCCATACATTTCTGCTGCAGTTTCTAATGGTATATGTGCACATACCTGGAATATGTCTGTGTGCTTACTGTTTTCTTGCATCGTATTTTTTACTTTTTATCCTTTTTTGACTAGGTTAGTCCCCCTGGCCTACTGACCTCTTTTCAGAGAAGACACAAGGTGGTATTTTACAGTAGCAGGAAAAATTAGGCAAAGGCATCAGGGAACTTCCCTTACTCTTTTCAGTAGGTAACATGAGATCTTTAATATCCACCAGAGCTACAACAAATGTCTCACTTGAAGGACAAATCTTTGAAGCTTACAATGCGCATTTATTTATTTATTTTTTAAAAAAAACAACTTTATTAAATTATCACTTATGATATAGGCAATCATACGTTTATACAAATGAAAACAAACCACACTGACGCAATCCTAGTTGCAAGCATTTTACATCACAAACCATACTGATACGCTCTCAGTTGCAAACATTATACATCACTTATAATTTACCCAATCTTTTTCAATCAGACATTACATAGCTTATTCAAATCCTGCCGTCTTTTAAACCTCATTACTCCCTTGTATGTACTGTTCCCACAATTCCCATTTTTCCTATGTAATTTGCTCCTACCATTTTACTATTACTATATTCACTACTTCTAGTACAGTTGGTTTAGTCTTTGATTTCCATTTTCAAGTAATTGCATTTTTTTGGCAGCCACCATAATTAGACTCAGCTGGGCCTTACTATGTCTAGGCACTTCTGATTTGTTGTCATAGCTCAAAAAAAATTATTTTCATATATATATACCAATTTACTTACCCAGTACCCCTGAAAGAGTAGTGTGCTGGGAATCTTTAAGGTCTGCAAACCCATTTCAATCCCAAAAATATGTTTCCAATCACCTATTTCTTTACCCTCACACCTCCAACATTTGCTTTCTACATGAAGAATTTTTTTCTGGAGTCTACTTGGGTATAAACATACTTCTGTAAATATTTCCAAGCAAAAGTCCTAAATCTTCTAGATTTTGTTGCATATTTGTTTCTTTGTGAATTGCTTATCCAATCTCTCTTTGCAATCCTTTCTAAACTCTTCTGTCTGATTTTTATTAGATATCATGCAATATTTTATATGCTCTACTAATTATTCATTTTTTAACAGCAGCTTCTGTTCTAGAGTCTACTAAAAACTTTACCAATGATGGTCTTTCATTTAGGATCCCTATTTATTTCTCTTTACCTATACTCTGATATCAATCCTTGATAATGAAGGCAATCTCTAATCTGCAGTCCAAATAAATTCTTGGTGTCTTCCCGTTCTTTTACCTTTCCCTCTCTAGTTATTTGCTCCCAAACTTTCATTCCTTTGCCCATTTTCTCCAATAAATTCCACCCCCTCTTGCTTATTGTCTGTATCCTAATTGCAGTCATTCCTATCTGCAGAATCTTCTTTGTCCATTCCCGCGTTGGCTTAGTTCTTAGAATACTTTGTGACATAGGTTCAAATGGATATGATAAGAAACAACTGTATAAAGGTTCAACCTGCCAAACAGTGTATGCATGTAAAACAAAAGCTGGAACTAGACATTTAACAAAACTGGTGTTCTATATAAAAGGTGAGAATAATAAATTTTTAATACAGTGATGCTTGCTGTAATATCCTTAAATGTAAATGGCCTCACAGATAAATACAAAAAAGAAAAAGAGTAGTGAACTATATTAAACATGTAGAGTGCAAAGAGCTATGTTACAGGAGACACACTTAGAGAACTGAACATGTGACTATGATAAAGAAAGGTTTTCAAGATGGTTATGCAACAGAATACCTGGGACAAAGGAAAAGAGAAGTACTTCAATTAACTGAAGAGGAGCTCCAATAGTGATAGAAGAAGATAAAAAAGATAGTAATGGCAGATTTGTAGTGCTAAGGGGCTACTGGCAAGGGAGGAGGATTGCACTCGCATGTATTTACATTCCACCTAAAATGGCTATAATAAAGTTTAAGAAAAATTATCAGTTTTTAGCAAAGAGTATTAATTATAGGTGGGGACTGGAACTTGATTTGCAGCAGTGAAGATGGGTCTGGGGGGCCCAGATGGGAGACTATAACAAAGGTGGGTAGATTTTTGAAAAAAATTATGAAAATATTTGGCATGAAAAATGTGAATTCAGTAATAGGAGTTTGGAGTGAATTTACATATTATTCCCCAAGATATACAAACTAGGCTAGGCTAGGCTAGACAGAATTTACATTTTACAGTAACATGTGCATTTAATTGAAGGTCCTGATACTCACCCAATAACTATTTCAGATCATATGCCAATAATAGCTAAAGTAAAAGTACAGGGTAATGAAATAAAAAATGAGACATTGACGCTTTCCCACCTATCTAGTAAAAGAGAGGAATTTAAGGAATGGGTAGTGGGGATTATTCAGGAGCTGTTAGAGAGGACAGAATTTTCTTCTGAAAATATAGTTAAAGAGTGGGATAAAATAAAAGTGGAGTTTAAAAATAGGGTGGAAATAACAGAAAGGGGGCTATGGTTAAGAAGTAACAATAACTATTTAGAGGCACTGACAAATATTCAAGTATTGTAGAATAGGGGGCTCAAGGAACAAGAAGAGGATCAACTTCAGAATGCCAGGCAAAAAATAAGGGATTAAGTCAGTAATATACATGAGTTTAGAAAGGTTGCTATTAAGCAACTTTTTTTATAACAACACTGGAGCACATAAACTTTTAGCTGAACAACTCTGTCAAAAGAAATTAGAAGGGGCTGTCGCCAAACTTAGGCAGGTAACAAGAAATCCTGTCAAGGTAGTAGAAATATTCTGGAAATTCTATAGAAGTCTCTATAAAGCAGAGAAATATGAAAACAAAGAAAAGTTACAAATGGAAATGTTTACTGAATAATTAAATATGCCAAGGTTAGAGGTAGATGAGGCTCAATTACTAACAGGATAGTGGGAGATGAGATAAAAATTGTGATGTATAACCAATCTATGGGAAATTCCCCAGGAATCAAGGGCGCCCGCAGGCAGGTGCAAGGGGGTGCACTTGCACCCCCCCCTGGAATCGGCTGACTGGTAGATTAATAAAATAAAATTTTTTTTTTGTTTTTAGGGCATTCTTCTTTAAGAACACTCTTTCAGTCACACAGACACTTTTGCATCTGTCCGCACACCTCTCAACCGTATGGAATTTCTCCGTTTTTATTGGTTTTGAGGTCCAAATAATGGGGTGCCACGATTCCCTAGTGGCACCCCTTCATTTCCGAATTTCCAGGCTTTTTTAAAATATATATATATTTTTTAAACTGAGTTCACTTTCTGGGCCATAGTGTGCATGCATGCAGTTTTCCAGCATTTGAATTCCATGGTTATTACAAACTTGGCCAGCCAGAATAATCAGTATATTACTATTCCCTGGTAAGGAGAACTTTTTAGTTTAGAAGAAGTAATGAATGGCTAGCCAGAAAGCATTCCGGTAATGATTTACTTTAACTTAGAATTTGATTCAGCATTCCAGTTTTTAGCCGCACAGCATTTGTAAGGACAATGTTAGATTTTAGCTGCGGGTGCAGTTAGGTTACTGCTAGGCACAAGGATTTACTTTAAATTCAGCATTCCGTTTTTTAGCTGCACTGCAGCTGTGGTTAGTGTTTACTGCTTAGCACAGTCTTTATTAGAAGCAGAAGCAATGGCCAGCTGCTTAAAGCAGCATTTGAATTCTACAGTGGCGGTTACAAACTTGACAACCAGAGGACTTTTTAGCTTAGAAGCAATACACGAATGGCCAGCAAGCCACTGATACTTAGAACAGCAGTGGTAACAGCCCCGCCTTCACATTTGGAGGCAGTTTTGCCAGACCAGCCAAATGCTTCATAAGACCTTAAAAAGCTACTGTCTTGCCAGATTGTGGAGGGGACTTCAAAATTCCAAACACAAACACCAATTCACAAACTTGAAAAGACTAAACAAATGACTAGAAGATGCGAGTACTGACAACTGAAGTTCTTGTTAGAAACAGGACAAACAGTGCTTATAAATAAATGGTTGTCACTCAGTACTCGCATTTTCTAGTCATTTGTTTAGTCTTTTCAAGTTCATGAATGGGAGGGGACTTAACAGTTTCGGTATCGAATGTTATGACTTTGTCTTTGTGGGCTTTCTGTTTCCGGTATTCTGATCCATCAGTCCAGTCTATAGTAATAAGGACTCTGTGTTCTGTCTTATACATAACAGTATGTATGTATATATATATATATATATATATATATATATTTTTTTTTTTTTTATATAAGCAGTCTACTAAGACCCCTTTTCAACATTTATTTGTTGCATCAGTGCTCATAAGTCAGTCAGATCAGGCAGGGGCATTGAGAAGTTTAAGGCATAGCTGATAGATTTCTGTCCTGGGGTTTTCCATGGCAGCAGTCCATTTAAAGCTTGTGGCTTGCTGCAGATGACAATGGTTAATTTCTTCATAAGTATGTGGAAAGTATACACATCACAATGTATGTGATATTTATGTTTACTGATTGCACGAATGGGTAATGCCAGTCATCGGACAGCTGAGTATTAGATCGAGGATTACTGGAAATACAGCGGCCAGGCAAAATAATAGATGGTCAGGAGTCGGACTTTGCTGCTATAACAGACTTCTACTGTGAGAAGCAAGTCAGCATTCTGTTTTTTAGCTGCACAGCATTTAAATAAGGATTTTAGCTTACTGCTCGGCACAGTCGCATTTGAATAAATATTTCAGCTAACTGCTTGGTCGGCACAGTCTTTTACTTAGAAGCTCAAGCAATTGCCATTTGAAATTGATTTGCAATATTTAGAGCAAGGTTTTTATTTTGAATTACTTAGAAGCAACGCTACTACAGAACAAGGTTTTATTTTGAATTGCTGTATTTATAGCAAGCTACAGTACTTTACAGGAACAAGGTTTTGAATAGTGTGTTTGGTTTTATTTTGAATTGCAGTAACTATGAACCTGTTCAGTTTGCCATCCATTCCCTATTGCAATATCACTACCTTATAATTTTTTTTAATGTAACATAGGCAATTTATTTCTCAAGTGCAACAGGCACTTTATTTGTAGATGAAACAATGAAATATTAAATTGTTTGCTAGCAGAAACCTCTTCATTAGTTACAGATCTTGCAGATCTCTTTAATGTGGAATTATTTACATGACCTTTACAGCAGAGATTGTGCATATTTACTGATACTGGTGGATTGTAGAAGTTTGAGTAGACTTTTATGATGGAAATATTCTGAACTGGGCAGTTTTCTCATTATTGGTTCATGCATTTTGTTTCATTGCTTACTGGAAAAATGTTCAAAACAAATTTAAAATGACTAACAAGTGTGCTGTAATATATGTATAGTTCTGGGGGTGTAGATACACTCAGTTGTCCGTAATTTTGTAAAAAGACTAGGATTTATCCTGATATCTGGTTTGCTGACTGCTGCTGGTAACTTTTTTTCTGGCAAGTGACTAAGGAGTTAAAGTTTTAGACTTTATAGCTTTCAGAAAAAGCATGATAATGCAAAACTTGTTATTCTAGCAACATTCTAAATAAATAAAGGCACTATCAGTCCCTGATATTTGGCCATTTGTCCCCCCATTATTTTTTATCGTTCTCCTAGCTGCTGGAAATACAAATTACCTCAGAGATTTTTAACAAAGAAGATCAAGGGCCTCTAGCATGTGCCTTACACATACTGACTAAAATCCCTGTCACTATACTCTGTATAGTATAGATTTCATAGGGGAGGCCTACAGAGCAACCCAAGACCCAAACCTAATGAACTTACTGCATATCTATAAATCAAATGAGTCTAAGACTACTCATTCCAGGTTCTTAAATATGGCCTGTGACTTAAATAGGACATGCTGGAGGGACAGATTTATCTCCCACTGACTGCCATGTCTTTGGAACAGGCTACCAATTCATGTGAAACAGAGCACTTCTATGACAGTGTTCAAGAGAAACCTGAATGAATGGATGGGGCACAGTAAATTCTTACCGGGGATAACACCCACAACCTTCCAGGGCATGGGCAGTCATCACTAAATGCAGTCTTGGGTACTGACTAGTACCTCTACTGTACTACACTACTACACTACACTGGGTTAAATGGCTAGGCTTAAAATGACCTCCGGGTCAATAACGTAGTAATATCCTCTGATCCTATGACTTTGCTGTCACTTGTTCAAATTAAGCAGGCGTTATTCTCAGTTTGCAGAACTAGTGAGTGCATTTGTGTAAAGCTAGCTGGCATACTTTACTGTGGCTTTTGTAAAACAGAGATAAGAGGTGTGCACAATCAATAAAGAATAAAGCGATTGCAATTGAGGTTTCTTGGCGTTGCCTTTGATGAAAAGGACTGTGTGGAGAAGGAATTGTAGTGTATCTAAAAGTAGCAAGTTAGCCATATTTTCTTTTCACTTTTCATCACAAACATCAGCAGTGTACACAGTATCTGACTGATTGACTGACTGTGGTGGTCTGGACAGGATGTGTGTTACAGCAACTAACCACTGGCACAAGGGTGCAGTGAACAGCATTGCTGACTCACATCCCTTGGGTCTCTAATTAAGTTTTTAGCTGTGGACTCTGCATTAACTCCCAGGTTCTATGTAGTTTTTATCCAAGTGTTCTCAGTTGTATAAAGAATGCCTGTCCCTTTTTAGCAATTATGTCCAGTGAAAAAACATGAAATGTGACATATATAGATGTTTTCCAGGGGAAGGAGTGCTTGTAAAGAGTGGACTTTTTAGCTTAGGCTCTGACAAGGAAATTGATTATTTTCTAATTCATGTAGCTATAAAATTCAGTATAAAAATATAAAAGTTTCTGAATGCAAACACACTAGTTATTAAAGCAGCATCATGACAGGGAGTACTTCAGTACAGAGAGATTCAACTATATACATAGCCATGAGTTCCTTTATACCTTTCTGTCAAAAACAAACACCAAGTTCATACAGAGTTTAAAGTTGTAACTTTGACAAAATCTATTTATGTACATTGTCAAGGCTGGAATGAGTTAAACATTGTAAAAATATGTGGAAAGGAGGACAGTTTGACAAAATCTCTAAGGGAGGTAGCAAACCCCTCAGCTGTCCAGGTTTTTGCAGAATGTCCAGATTTTTGCCCCATATTCCTCCTAAAAAGGATTGAAGTTGCTAAATAGTTTTAGACATCATATCCTTTAGAAAAATGCATACCAACACAAATCCTGTTATTCTAGCAATTTTATAAGTTCATGAAAGCAATATTTATAATCTGTCCCTGTTTATTTTAGGCTTTGTCCAGATTTCTTGCACAAGAAGTTGAGGTGTGTGTGTGTGTGTGTGTGTGTGTGTGTGTGTGAGAGAGAGAGAGAGAGAGACAGAGTCAGAGAGAGAGAGAAATGCCCTAGTTAGATCTAGCAGGTGAAATTTATTTTCAAGTGTATTTTCAAGAAATTGTGAGCTTCAAGGGAAGCAAAGGTTACTGCTGCTCATGCTAAGTCTGCTTAAAATGTGCAACTGTTTTGTTTAGCAAATGGTATCATTATTGTGGTATAGAATTTTAAAGCATGTTAGCACAGCAGGTAGCATACTTGCATCTTGATGCAAAGGGCTGTAGGTTCTATTCCTACAGCATGCACATTTGTATTTTAAAGGGGGATGGTACTGCAGTCCTTAGTGTGTCCTCCTTTGGATGAGACACCTAATAACTATGAACCTATTTTTCAGCTTGCCTCCCATTCCCTATTGCAATATACCAGCTTACCATTTCTTTTACTGTAACATAGGCAATTTATTCTTCAAGAGCAACAGGCAGGGAATTTGTAAATGAAACACTGAAATATAAAGATGTTCTTCGTCTCCCATTGCTGCAGTCCTGACATATGGGTATTCCGCTGTCCACCATCGGCCCGAATACCAAAGGGCTAGAACCGGCGTTGGTCATCGGCGCCCGAGACTGACGTCAGTACGTGTCAGTACAAATGCGCATGACCGACGCCATAACCTCTGTCTTTCTTGCCGCATGGTCCTAAGCAGAAGCAGAATTTGCAAGTGCTATTCGGCGTTCTAGAATTGTCGGTTTTCAAGTTTCAGACCGGAGACCAAGTTGGGCTAAGTACCCCGTTGGGGACACTTTTGTCTTTTTCTTGCCTCAGTATTGACGGATGTCAGAAAAAGTTAATAACTGTATTTCTTGTGGGAAACAGATTCCTCATAGGGATTACCATTCACTCTGCATTCCTTGTTTAGGGCCTGAGCACGACGTTGTTGGGTGTCGCTTTTGTGCTACTTTTAACAAGCGTACTATTAAACGTCGGTTGGACTGTGCTAGGCTGGTGTTTGGTAAACGTTGTAATTATAACATGCCGTCAGATTCTCCGACGACTGGTTCTTCTAAGAAACGCAAAGAAAAGTCTTTGCGGTCCAAACAGGATGAGGCGCCCACTCGGTACGCCGGTTCTGTAGTACCACTGGCTACTTCAGCGGCTCCTTCTGAAAGTTTACCTGAGTCTCAAGGGGAGCCTTTGTTACTGCAGGAAGTGGCTTCTCCTGTGTTAGGCCAGGCTGAGGGTGCTTCTCTGATGTCAGTGGTTCCCTCCCCTCATAGGGTAGTTAGGCCTCCTCCTTCTCAAAGCAGAGCCCATTCTAAGTCTAAGTCTGCCCCTGCTGGTGCTAGTCCCCAGGGTCCAGCTCCTAGGAAGCACATGTTAAAGATGGCTGAAGATTTGATTACTTTAATTAGGGGTTCTATGCCCCCCCCCTGTGAAGAGGCCCAGGTTAGAGACAGAGTTGGAGGATTTGGTTCAGTCTTCCAATGAGTCAGATTCCTCTGTAGAAGAACTTCAGGATTTCCCTCCTTATTCTGATTCGGAGGCTGAGGACTCTACTCCCTCTGCGTCCCCTCCAGAAGATTTTTCTTTCTCTGAGACTTTGCATTCCATGAGGGAACATTTCAAATGGGAGGGCCAGGATTATTCTGATTCTCGTAAAAGACTAAGAGAATTCTTGTTTTTGCCTCAGCATAGGCCCTTGGCTATTCCCCCTGTACTGGATGTTGTTCAGGATGTGTTTTCTGAGGCTGCCCTTAACCCAGATTCTCTGCCTCTTGCCCCGGTTAAACCTGATAGATACTACAGGGTTCCGGAAGCTCACAAGTACTTATATAAGAGTCCTAGGGCTGATCCAGAAACTATTACTCAAGGACCCAAAGGGGTTAGGGCTTCTGTGGTTAGGAATCCAGTTCCTCTGGACAAGGATGCTAGGGCCCTGGATAGGTGGGGTAAAAAACTGTATACCTCTTCGACTTTGGCTATGAGAGCTTTAAATTGTCAGTTTCATATGCTCCGGTATCAAACTTATTTGCTGGGTCAATTGAAATGTAAAGTAGATGCTTTAGCTGAAGGTATTGAATGTATGGAGCTTCAGGATTTAGTGCATGCTTCAGACCAAGTTGGTAAGCATTCTTTGCAGTGTGGTTTTGATGCTTTACAGGCTTCTTCCAGGGTGGCTGCTACTAGTTCAGTTATTCATAGGCATGCTTGGCTTAAAGATCAGACCTTGTCAGAGCATGTTAAGGCTTGAATTATGGATGCTCCTCTACAATCTGATGTTCTTTTTGGTCCTCCAGTAGAATCGGTTTTGAAAAAAATGGAGGAAAAAGTTAAGTCTATGCAGACAGTTAAGGATTTTTTACAGGTTCAGCCCCCTAAGTTCAGTAGGAATTGGCCTGCTAAGGGATGGTCTTTCCCCTCTTCGGATTATCAATCTAGGGGCAGGTCGAGGCGAGGTAGAGGTAGGGCTTCCTCTCAGGGCCCTGTTACTTCTAGATCTTTGAGTTCTTCTACCCCTTCTGCTGGGGAGGGCAGGGGTCAGTCCTTTCGGAAACAGACCCAATGACCCGTGTCTTCAGCTGCCGGACTCTGCCTTGCTGGCAGCCCCACTAGGAGGAAAACTGAGACTTTTCAAAAGGAATTGGCATTTGGTTACCCAAGACAAATGGGTATTGGACATAATAAATCGAGGCTACAAATTTTATTTTCACACATTCCCTCCTTTCAAAGGTATGCCGGATGTGCCTCGTCAGCAAAGACTGGAAGCACAGACTCAAATTTCTTCTCTGCTTCAGTTGGAAGCAATACAGGCAGTACCTTCTGCAGAAAGAGGCACAGGGTTTTATTCCCGCCTTTTCTTAGTGCCAAAGAAAGGAAATACTTGGAGACCAATTCTGGACTTGTCCATTCTAAATACCTTTCTGGAAATTCCAAAATTCAAGATGTTAAAACTGCAACAGCTGTTACCTATGCTGGGCAAAGATCACTGGATGGTGACTCTGGATCTCAAAGAGGCCTATCTTCACATTCCTATCAGGCCCAGTTGCAGGAAATTTCTGAGATTTCGGAATGGGAATTTGCATTATTAGTTCTCTGCATTGCCCTTTGGCTTGTCTACTGCACCCAGGGTATTCACAACAGTCCTGGCTCCAGTAATAGCTTTTCTCAGGCTACAAGGAATTCAAATTTATCCTTATCTGGACGACTGTTTGATTCTGGCTCAAGGCAAGCACGAACTTCTTCAACATCTGCAGTATGTAATGACAGTTTTAAGATGCCTAGGGTATTCTGTGAACGAAATAAAGTCCAGTCTAGTACCCTCACAAGAGATGTGTTTTCTGGGTGTGAAACTGAATACAGCTGCTCAGATGGCATTTCTTACCCCGGACAAACAAAGGAATCTTCACCTATACTTCCAACAGCTATCAGTAATGTCCAGGCTGACTGCAAGGACAGTCCTTCAAGCCTTGGGGTTCATGGCATCTTGCATTCTAGTACTTCCCAATGCCAAACTGCATATGAGGAAGCTACAATGGTATCTCAAAAGCGTTTGGACTCAACACTGCCATGATTTGGACACTGTCATTCGGATTCTACCTTGCATTCAGAGGGAATTTCTGTGGTGGGCTCAGGAATGTCACCTAAACAAGGGGCTCTCTGTGACCCAACCAGAGGCAAGTCAGATATTAACGACAGATGCCTAGGAGTCAGCCTGGGGAGCTCATTTCAGAGGAAAATGGATTCAAGACCTTTGGGCCCCAGAGCTACTTCACTTGCATATCAACATGAAAGAGATGCTGGCAGTTCAATTTGCTTTGGAAGGATTCAAAAGCCTACTTCAACCAGGACTGGTGTTGATTCGAACAGACAACACGACTGTCATGTGGTACATCAACAAGCAAGGGGGAACTCATTCTTACCCTCTTTGCAGACAAGCAATGCTGTTATGGGAAACTGCTTTGAATCTGCACATCACTCTTCAAGCACAGTTTCTGCCAGGAGCACAAAATTCTTTAGCAGATGTTCTGAGCAGACAGATTGTGGATCCTCACGAATGGAAATTGGACCCTCAGGTATTTCTTCAGTTGACAATGGCTTGGGGAACTCCGGACATAGATCTGTTCGCTTCTCCTCTGAATTTCCAACTGCCACTGTTTTGCACAAGGCTATTTCATCCAAAAGCCTGGAAAATAGATGCACTATCCTTCAGTTGGAGCAACCTTCACGTGTATGCTTTTCCTCCTTTGCCTCTTCTTCCGAAGGTGCTGTTGAAAGTCAGGAGGGACAAACCTTGCATGATCCTTATAGCACCGGATTGGCCTCGTCAGCATTGGTACCCTCTGTTGAGGAGCTTAATTCATGTACCACCTTGGCCATTGCCACAGATTCCTCACTTATTGTCTCAGGAAAACAATCATTTTCTCAATGTCAGGGTGCAATCCCTACACCTGACAGCCTGGCACATTCTGTTTTAGAGAAGGAGGACCTTCAGCTCCCTCAACAAGTTTTGGATGTTATTTTGGAAGCCAGGCGTCCTAGTACTCGAAAAGTTTATGCTGGTAAATGAAAGAGATTTTTTTCTTTGGAGTTCAGCTAAAGGCTTTGATGTCGAATTGCCTAATTTGAGTTGTACATTGCAATATTTGACTATTTTATTGGACAAGGGTTTGTCCTTCTCTTCTGTAAAAGTGCATGCTGCGACTAATCACTATGATTGTGACCCTCCTTTATTTTCACATCCATTGGTTAAACAGTTTCTTAGAGGGGCAAAGAATATCAGACCCCCACGGAGGGCTCCTACTCCTACCTGGGATCTTAATTTTGTTTTGGAAAAGCTGACTCTGCCTCCTTTTGAACCTCCAGCTACAGCTGAATTGCAGTTGTTGTCCAGGAAGACTGCTTTTTTATTGGCTGTTACTTCTGCTAGAAGGGTATCTGAATTACAGGCCCTCATGGCAGTGGAACCTTTTCTGATTTTTCACAATGACAGAGTTTCCTTACGTACTAATCCTACTTTTCTGCCTAAAGTGATTTCTAATGTGGCATTGAACCAATCTATACATTTTCCTACTTTTTATGCTAACCCCCAAAATGAAGGGGAAAACGTTTTGCATTCTTTGGATGTACATAGGCAGTTGAGGTATTATTTGAGCAGAACCAAAGAGTTCAGAAGATCTCAACAATTATTTGTTTCTTTTGCTTTGACTTCACGAGGGAAAGCTGTCTCGAAACAAACTATTTCCAAGTGGATTGGCCATTGTATTGCTTTTTGTTACTCTCATCATGGAGAGGATGTTCCGGCTGGGAACAGGCCTCACTCTACTATGGCTACGGTCCCTTCTACTGCTTTTTTGAGAGGGTAGCTACTAAAGACATTCTAGAAGCAGCTACTTGGAGTTCTGTACATACCTTTACAAAGCATTATCATTTACCTCTTTATTCTAGGTCTAGGGCTGGGTTTGCCACTGCAATCTTACAGGGCATGTCTGCAGCTCCTAATGCTATTTAGTTGACCAGCCTCCTTTTTTCCGTTGCTCTGGGATTCTACCCATATGTCAGGACTGCAGCAATGGGAGACGAAGAACATAGTACAGTTTTGTACCTACCATAAATGTAGATGTTCGAGGATCTCATTGCTGCAGTCCAATTTTCCCTCCCTCCTTCCCCCTTTTTTCTTTTTAGGTTGGGGTTTGGGTGGTGTTTTTTGCATTCTGACGTCTGAGGCAAGAAAGACTGAGGTTATGGCGTCGGTCATGCGCATTTGTACTGACACGTACTGACGTCAGTCTCGGGCGCCGATGACCGACGCCGGTTCTAGCCCTTTGGTATTCGGGCCGATGGTGGACAGCGGAATACCCATATGTCAGGACTGCAGCAATGGAGATCCTCGAACATCTACATTTATGGTAGGTACAAAACTGTACTTTTTCTAGCAACAACCTATTCATTGGTTTTAGGTCTGTTTACTGTGGAATTATTCAGGTTACTTTTACTTCTGCAGAGATTCTGCATATTGATTGATATTGGTGGATTGTATGACAGAAGTTTGAGTGGCCCTTTATGGTTGAAATGTTCTGAATTGCGCAGGTTGTCCTTATTGGTTCATATGATTTGTTTCATTGCTTAAAGGAAAAATGTTCAGAACTATAAAATTAAAATACACTCTAACAAGTGGTGCTGTATTATACAAGGGATATAATTCAATTGTTATATAGTATAATTAATACAGTCAGGAAGGTGAATCAAAGAACTTTTGCATGGTTCTAAAAATGTGTGCAAGGAGCCTATGATTTGAAAACAGCCCAAAGGTAAACTAACCCTGCTACTGGCAAGATGCATTTTCTTTGAATGTGGGTTTCAATGCTGTTTCAGTGAATGGGGGTTTCAAAGCTAAAGTTTTAATGCTAAGTCTGTTTTCATTGTAAAACTATTGCTTTGTTTAGTCTATCAGACTGTGCTATAAAATCTGAAATAAAAGTTGTAAATTAAATCCAAATATCTGTAATCATTGTAGAAGTAAAGCATAAAACAGTATGCACACTGAGAGATTTGAACAGTGTCTATGACAAATGGGGAGAAATAGCCAAGTAATGGGACATTGGAATGGCTGTGTTGGTGGGGGGGGGGCGGAGGAGGTGGGGCTGCGTGGGTGGAGGGGGTGGGGCTGCATGGGTGGGGCTCTGGGTTTGCACCCCTGCAAAAGTCTCAAGGGCTCCTTGCCAGGAATAGATGGTATTCCTGTAAAGGTTTGGAAGCTAGAAGCAAAACAATTGGTAAAGATCTGGAAGGTTTTGTTTAACAGTATTTTAAGAGGGAGAGAAATGCCAACATCCTGGAAGAAAGCAGTGGTAGCAGTAATACCTGAAGAGTGTTTTGATCCATCAGACCCAGCTTCATATAGGCCCATTTCAATACTAAATCATGATTATAAAGTGTTCATGTCTATAAGGGCTAAAATAATGGCAAAAATAATGACAAAACTGATAGCTATGGATCACTGTGGTTTTGTGGAGGGGAGGAAAACATTTGACAACATTAGCAGAACATTGATGATCCAGAAGGAAGCAGAATGTAAGAAATTACCATTGTTGTTGGTGGGTCTTGATGCAGAGAAAGCATCTGACAGCGTAAGCTAGGACCTTATGAGCAGGGCAATGGAAGAATTTGCATTTCCTGAAAAAAATATAAGGTTGATTAGGAGGATATATGAGGGATCGGAGGCGAAAATTAAAGTGGGTGGAGTCCTCTCTGATAATTTCTGCTTGAGCAGAGGAACCAGGCAGGGGTGTCTTCTTTCTGCTTTGTTATTTGCATTATATTTAGAACCACTGGCAAAGAAATTAAGGGAATTAGAAATTCAAGTCTATAATTGCTATGGTAGTCAAGAAAAGCTGGCTTT